>NC_135716.1:53305462-53605462 GCF_964656455.1 Halichoerus grypus
ATGGGCACCTAGGCGACTAGGAACACAGGCCTTCTCTTCCCCTGAAGGCAACTGGGCCCAAGTTCAGAGGAGTCATTCACAAACTTGCTTTTGTGACACCTTAAGATTTATCTCAATTGTATCCAGAGCGGTCTTGAAAGTCTGGAAATAAAAAGTAGCTGAATCATTTAAATCGTGAAAAGAATACACTACAAATTAGTATTTGAATTACTTTGAGCAAACAGTATGTTGTAAATTACTATTTGCATCATTTTAATTGAGAAAAGAATGCTCTGGAAATTACTCTTTGAGGAAAAGAGGGCGTCATGGAATCAAACCACTAGCAGGGAGTCAGATATGATTTTGGGCGAATTTCCTACTTTTCTCTGCCTGGTCTTCCTCTTTGAAAACTAAGAAAGATAATAATTCCTCCTTCCTGGTTTAGTGTGAGGATTCAATTAATCATATATAAAGTTTTTAAAACTGTGCCTGGCATACGGTAAGTGCCATAAAAATGTTTGTTATTAAAAAGAATTTATGCAGAGAAGATTAGCATGGCCCCAGCACAAGGGTAACAACACAAAATTCGTCAAGTGTCCCATATTGAAACAAAAAAGTATTTATAAATTTCTCGAAGGAATTGGTCTCACAGATTAGTTAGCAAAGAACTTTCAAAGCAGAAGTTATATTACCAGAACTCAATAATACTTTTTATTAAGTTGCTTTTCACTTATGCTTAATTTTCTTATGGGTCAAAAGTTTGGGAAGTGCTGAGTTGCTGAGTTAGACACTCATGCCAATGAGGATTCCTTACTAAGGACTTCTCAGACCCATTCATGCTCTCCTGTGTCCTGAGATCTCCAAGAACTTCCCAAATGTATTTGAAAACAGTCTTGAGAGATTAATGGTCTTTTATTTACAGAGTCTTGAGAGATTAATGGTCTGTGAAGTTCACTTTAGCATTTTAACTACCACCTCCCCCGCGCCCCCCCCCCCCCCCCAGCCGCCGCTTTTGAAAGACGGAGTGGCTCATCCTGAAGGAATTCTCTGGCAGGAGCAAGACTTACAGAAGCATCCTCTTAGGTGGCCCAACAAAGCTCAGGATGAGCAGCCCGTGTTATGACCACCACCACCATCATCATAACTCAAGCAATAAGACGTAACATGTGTGCAGTATTTTACAAAATGCTTTGTCTCATTTTCCCTTTCAAAAAAAAAAAAAAGCAAAAGCTGAGGGATTATTTTTACTTCTAGATGAGGAAGCAGGCTGGGAGGAGAGAGGTATGGCCTTGGGCTCAAGGGCGCACAGCTAGGAAAGGGTCCCTCAAACCCAGCAGGCAGCTTGGAATGCTCTCCTCCTCCCCAGCACCACACCGCTGCCTGCCGGCTTTCCAATTAAGCAATCCCCCCGGAGCGAGCACCAAGGCGTCTTACATCTGACCTCAATTAGGGGAGTTGATAGTGGAAATGCACTTTTGCGTGGCATGACAGGCCACAAGGCAATCTGGCGCGCGAGGCAGCATCCACAGAGGGCAGCAAGCATGAGGCACAGAGGGAAACTGGCATTCGGTCAAAATTTTGGTAGGACGGTTTTGGGCGACTCCGTCTTGCGGGTTCTGATTTGGGGTGTTCTCCTAAAGGAGCCATCTCTGAACGCCATAACTATGCAACTTATTTATACACAAATTTATAGCACCGCATGCTCAGGGGATGTTCCTTAATAAGAAACTCAAAAAGCACAACTTTCACTAATAATGAATAGCAGATGCTTATTTTTAAGCTCTGCTCAAAATAATCTAGTGCTCTTAGCAAAAAGCACTGGTTCTTTCTCGTCATCTCTAAAGGATATTACTTTCTAGAGACTGTTGTTCTTTTTTTTTAAGATTTTTATTTATTTGAGAGAGAGAGAGAGAGTGAGAGAGAGAGCATGAGGGGAGAGAGGGTCAGAAGGAGAAGCAGACTCCCTGCTGAGCAGGGAGCCCGACGTGGGACTCGATCCCAGGACCCTGGGATCATGAACTGAGCCGAAGGCGGTCGCCTATCCAACTGAGCCACCCAGGCGCCCGAGACTGTTTTTAATATATCCAATTAGTAGAGAATTATTTTGTCCTCCTTTCAACCTCATTAGATGTGTAACAGAGTTATCAGAAGAAAACTGAGGGGTAACCCAGTGCTCAGTTTACTCATTGGTAAATCAGGTATATTAATAGCTCATAACGACAGCTGCTGTTTATTAAGTGCTTCCTCTTGGCCCAGCACCATTAAAACGCTTGATAGAACTGATCTTATGTAATCTGTGGCATCGGAAAATCATTATCAATATCCCCATTTTACAGATATGAGAATCAGGGTTTAAAGAGGTTGAGTAACTTGCCCGCTGTCATGCAGCCAAGGCTGATCTGACTGCATCTTTACCACACACTCTTGTGAGCAGCTTGATCAAGACTGTGGCTTTTCTTTTTTTTTTTTTTTTTTTTAAAGATTTTATTTATTTATTTGACAGAGAGAGACACAGCGAGAGAGGGAATACAAGCAGGGGGGGTGGGAGAGGGAGAAGCAGGCTTCCCACCGAGCAGGGAGCCTGATGCGGGGCTCGATCCCAGGACCTGGAATCATGACCTGAGCCGAAGGCAGACGCTTAACGACTGAGCCACCCAGGCGCCCCAAGACTGTGGCTTTTCTGCTCATTGCTCCAGGCCTGGCCCAGTGCCCAGCACAGAGTAGGGGCTTTATACATGTGTGTCAAGTGACTACATAAACAAGCAAGACTCAGATGCCTCAAACACTGGCTGACTTCACCAAAAAGTGAGTTTAACAAAGGTATTTTGCTTCAGACTGGATAAAGCAACTTGCCTAAAAGACCAGAGTGAGGCAGCCCCTCTCTTTTTGGGGGGCGCTGGTAGAGTCTCGGCCTTCCTGCATACCATTTCTAGCATTTACTGTCATGATCGCCTGCACTCACTAACAAACTGACAGAGAAAGGGCCTCATCCAGGACACCCAGGTGGGGACCCTGACAGTAGCCAAACCTCTGAGGAATAGACAACTGAAGACTCAGGGCTTTTTCCTGGGCGGTCCCCTACCCAGCCACTGTTTTTGTCCTTTCCAGCCAGTTGGCCACCCTTAATCTTCTTTCATACAGAAATGCTGGAACTGAGTTTGAGAATGGGCTCTTTCCCTCTGGAGGTCTCACTGGTTCACCTGTGGGAAGGCCCCACCCTGGCCTGGCCCTGTGAGTGAATTCCGAAATATGGAGTATCTATCTCTTCCAGGGCGTCTGCAGCATCCCTTCTGCAAGAGAACACAGAGAAAGGTAACCCGCTGGATATAAGTGGATAAATAAACCCGGGTTCCACAGACAGGCAGGGAAATGGGCCTGTGTGCAAATCTGAAAAGGCTGGTACCACAGGACGGGTGAATTATGAAAAACACTCCCTCCCCACCGATGTTGGGAAAAGGCCCTTTCCTGAGGGGCCAGGTCTACACAGCCCCACTCGGGTTGGAGAGGGGTTCACTTTTGCAGGGTGTGTCTTGCTCTCTGGGGACTGCTAAGAAGTTTACAGCAGTTCTTTACTCCAGGCCTCCTGGGATAAATCCCCTCTACTCTGCAAGTGGTGGAAAACCGCGCCTCATACTCTCAGTCCAACTCTCTACCCATGGCAGGGCCTCAGCCCTTTCTTTTGTGGCTCTAACAGAACTGCCTAGTTCTTAAGTGCCTTCCCAAGCTCAGAAAAGTCCTTTCCAGACCTCATGAAGTATCTTCACCCCCTTGTTTTTCCCTAGCAAAAGGTGCTTCCAAACATTAGCATATCTACAGCGACTTCACCTACGCATTATCTAACTTTCCCCCCCCCAACTCCGAGGATGTGAGTTCCAGGAGGGTGGGGGCCGTACCACTCTTGGGTCACCACAACATTCTCAGGCCTTATCGGCAGCCTGCCCATGGCCCTGCAAGGCAGTTAAGAATGGGCCAAAGCAGGAAAGGCTCACTCACTGTAGATTCCAGAGTCTGGGGACCACGGAATCACAGAGGGGAAGTGGACACGCTAATTTCTGGGGTAGGTGGCCTGTCACGTTGGGGGAAGAAACTGAATGTCAGAGGGACTTCTGGAAGGCAGAGGGGAGTGGTGGAGGGTTTCCTATGCCTGGGGACCATTAGGTTCCAGGGGTGGGGGAAGAGGCAGGTGGCAGTGAGCGATATGATTGACTGAAGACTGTGGAGGTTGGAAAGGAGCTTGGGAGGCTGCACCTCTGGCAACCCCCAAAGAACTCTTACCTGTGAGTATGGGCAGAGTAAGCAGATAATGGGATTGGTCTTGGGTGGACAACTGGCAAGTGGCATGCAGGGGGATATCAGGCAGCAAGGGCGTTTGGTGTGCCAGCAAGAAAAAAATCCAACATGGCATGATGGAGGGACCCAGCCTAGAGAGGGAAGCAGAGGAGGCCAGAAGGAAGGGCTGAGGGGCTGGAGGTGAAGGTGAAGTAAGAGTTCAGTGGGAGTCAGGAGGTGGAATAATATGTATGTGGAGGTGAGGGGTTAAAATCGAACACACATATTAGGCTCAGGCCATTCAGAGGGTGTGGCGCCTAAAATGTGTTAAGATGGCATTGGGATCACGAATTAAGGAGGGGTAGAAACGGAGAGGCTATTTGTAAAAGTGAGAAAATATTTCTTATCCTCAATATCTATCAAGTGCTCCCTCACTGACAGGACTGCAAGGTCAGCAGCCAAAGAATGGACCCGGGAGGAATACCAATTGCTCTGCTCCTTTGTAAGGGATAGAGAACCATGGATTTCCAAATTCAAAACACCCATCCGGCTGCTTCTACAAATCCTCGAATAGGGCATCAGGCCAGAGATACACAATTTTTTACCCCCAGTATCTTCTGGAGGACTTCGGTAACTTCGTAGAGCTCCCAGTACACGCCAAGAACCCAAGCCGGAGATGTGCTCTATGTGCGTGTGTGTGTGTGTGTGTGTGTATGCGCGCGTGTGTGTAAGGGTCAGAGACTTGCATTCCCGCAGTGAGGGCGGCCTCAGACGCAAATGCCCAGCCCCGCCACCCTGTCGCCCGCTGAGAGGATCTGGCCGCCAAAGCCTGGAAACAAAAAACAAAACAAAACAAAAAACCCATAATGGATATCCCCAGGGGTCTTTTTTTTTTTTTTTTCCACCTAGTCAGCCGAGAAAACAAGCGTTCCACTTGCCCGGAAATTAGATGCACAGGGTACTCATTCCACTCTGGAGGATGGGAAGCGCTGCAGAAGCGAGACTGGCTGCATGTGGGGACACGGTTCCCCCCAAAACGAAAAAGGACATCCCCAGAAACCACGTCTTGCTGGTGGCCACTGTGGCGGCGCACGGGCTCTGCTCTCCCGGCGCCCTGCGGCCCCCGCGGGGCGGCCGGCGCGCCACCCGGCCAGGTGCATCGGGCCCGGCTCCGCCAGCGGCGCGCGCCTCCCGCCGCCGGGCACGGGTGGCCCCGCAGCCGAGATTTACCGCGGCTCAGGGCGGCGGTTTCCGGGGCCGCCCGGCGCCCGGGCTCCGATTACAGGTTCACACGGGGGGCCCGGCCCGCAGCCGCCCAGCCCCCGCCGGCGCGCCCTCGCGCGGCCCCGCTCCCCCGTCTGCCCATTCTTCTCCATTCATGCGGACGCCCAGCGCCGCCGCCGCCGCCGCCAGCGCGGCCGCCGTCGCCGCCGCCGGCCGCCCGGATTGGCTGGCGGCCGTGGCGC
The DNA here is from genome assembly GCF_964656455.1 of Halichoerus grypus. Classification (NCBI taxonomy): domain Eukaryota; kingdom Metazoa; phylum Chordata; class Mammalia; order Carnivora; family Phocidae; genus Halichoerus; species Halichoerus grypus. The sequence continues at coordinate 53,311,177 of NC_135716.1, forward strand.
CGGCACTTTCCCACGGCCCGCGGCGCGTGCGGCTCACCGGCGGCGCTGCAGGCGCGGCCCTGGCGTGCGGCCAGGCCAATCGGGGCGCGCGGGGCGGGGCGGGGCCGCGGCCGTCGGCGGGCTTGTGTCCCGGCCCGGCCTCCCCCGCCTGCCCGCCGCCGACCCACAGCCGCCGCGCCTCCTCTTCCCCACCATCCCCCCGCCCCCCCCCACCAGCGGAGACCCAGCGGAGACCCAGCGGAGCCCCCGCGGAGCCGACGCACCGCCGCCGGGCAGGGGCCGGCGTGGAGGGCGGGGGCGGGGTTCGCCCTCGCCCCGAGCCTCGCTCTGGTCCGTCCCCGGAGCGGCTGCCAATCAACGGAGCGAGAAGCCGGGTTGGCGGAGGGGAGGCTGTTGCCCAGGAGCCGCCGCCCCGCCTCTCCGCCCCCTCGCCCGCCTCCTCCACCCCTCCTGCCCTCCCCCGGGACCTGAGTAGGGGCGCAGCGTGGGAAAGGGATGGTTGAATTTTAACCGGAGGCAGAGCGTGAGCGGGATCAGTGTGTGCGGAACGCGAGCCCCCGAGCGCGGAGAGGCGCCGCTGCTGTTAACTCCTCCCTGCCCGCCGCGCCGACCCTCCCCCGGAGCCCCCGCGCAGCCAGCATGAAGCGAGCCCACCCCGAGTACAGCTCCTCGGATAGCGAGCTGGACGAGACCATCGAAGTGGAAAAGGAGAGTGCGGATGAGAATGGGTGAGTTGGCCGCGGCAGCGCGGAACTCGGGCAGGAGGCTGGCCGCGGTGACAGCGGGCGAAGGCCCGGGGCACGTCGGTGCCCTCCACTGACCTCTGCGCATCTCGGTCCGGCCACCGTCCGGCGTGAGGGACCCCCCAGCGCTTCCAAACCCAAGTTGGCAAAACAGTCTGAGTGCGGGGAGGGCGTGCGGGAGACCCCTCGTATCACATCCCCTCGCTTAACAGCGATTCTTGTTTTTTCCCCCTCATTCAGAAACTTGAGTTCGGCTCTAGGTTCCATGTCCCCAACTACATCTTCACAGATCTTGGCCAGGAAACGACGAAGAGGCGTGAGTCTCTTTCCAGTGCTTCTTGTTTTGTTTTGTTATTAATTAATGGAAAGAACTACCTTGCTTCATTTTGAAATTTACAGTCTTGATGGAAATATCCTCCTTTGTTTTGTCCGCTTTCTACAGATCATTGAGAAGCGCCGACGGGACCGGATTAATAACAGTTTGTCTGAGCTGAGGCGGCTGGTACCCAGTGCTTTTGAGAAACAGGTAATGGAGAAAGTGGGTAGAGCTCTCAGCGTAGCTGTCCACACCTTCGGAATCCTTCCCCTCATTAATCTCAACCTTATCTGTGTCTCGAAAAATGACCATATTGCTTGCGCCAGAGATGAATCATATACAGATTCCAACATATTTTGCGAAGACAACCCATTTTGCTTTAGTTTGTACTTTTATGATTTGCAGAGCATATACATGCATATCTATTTTAAGCTGTTCCCCAAAGGCACTTGGTGCCCAATCATTTTTTTATTTTTATTTTTTTGCCATGCTCTTCTCTAGGGATCTGCTAAGCTAGAAAAAGCCGAAATCTTGCAGATGACCGTGGATCACCTGAAAATGCTGCACACTGCGGGAGGGAAAGGTACATCTCACTAGTGTCCTGGCGGCCCTGAGTGTTCTGGGTAGAATGAGCAGCTGCAGCAGGCCAGCGTTGGTGCGGTCGCTGCCTTATTTTTTGCTGTGTGCTTTGGGGGTGGGGAGAGAATGGTGTGGCGTGTACAGTTGCCTGTCAGGGCATTTTCAAATGCACAGAGGATTTTCTCCAGTGAATTCATCACCCCAGTCCTCTTCAGAGCAAGCTAATGCACCTTCTCTTGGAGAATACCTTTTATGTGTGAGGTGCCCTAAAGTTGTGACAGTCCTGATTAAAATCAGGTAGCTCTCACCACATTTGTTTATTGACATCTTGAGAAAAAGACTTATTTTTTTAAGTATATGGTTATAATTTTATTGACAGCATTTAAAAAAAAAAAAGAAAGCTCCTACATGACTCTTGAGGAAAGAAACCTGTTGTGGTTAATTAGAGAAACCCTAACAGAAGATAGGAGACCAGGGTCTGTGTGTCTGTCTCCAGCCGGAAAATACTTTACTCAGGACCAAGTGCCTAAAAGCTCCATGATGATAACTTACATCTGTGTGTCTAATGAATTTCACTGCTCTGTGGTTTTTCTGTCCTTGATGTATTTTTTGTTGTTGTTGGGGGAAAACATTAAAGGAATGAACATAGTTTCATCTGCTGGTAGGGTATAATTCCACTTTCTGCTCAGCAGCTTCTAATTGGGCTTTGAACTTGAATTAGCAAAGACATACTTCTCCTGTTGATTAATGCAAAGACTTTGGTCGACTCCAGAGTATTTGGACCTTCATAAGAACCCGTATGTGCCGTTTTTAAGGTTGTAGGTATTTCTCTGCCAGGAAGAGCTGCCTTTGGTATTGAAGGCATGCGGGAAATGAGCAAAGCCTTGAGGTTTTTCTTTTGTTCTTTCCCTCAGGCTATTTTGACGCACACGCCCTTGCTATGGACTATCGGAGTTTGGGGTTTCGGGAGTGCCTGGCAGAAGTTGCCCGTTATCTGAGCATCATTGAAGGACTAGATGCCTCTGACCCCCTTCGAGTTCGACTGGTCTCACATCTTAACAACTACGCCTCCCAGCGGGAGGCGGCCAGTGGCGCCCATGCAGGCCTTGGACACATTCCCTGGGGGAGCGCCTTTGGACATCACCCGCAGGTCGCGCACCCCCTGCTGCTGCCCCAGAACGGCCACGGGAACACTGGCACCACGGCCTCGCCCACGGAACCACACCACCAGGGCAGGTTGGCTTCGGCACATCCGGAGGCGCCCGCTCTGCGGGCGCCCCCTAGCGGCGGCCTCGGACCGGTGCTCCCTGTGGTCACCTCCGCCTCCAAACTCTCGCCGCCCCTGCTCTCCTCGGTGGCTTCCCTGTCGGCCTTCCCCTTCTCCTTTGGCTCCTTTCACCTACTGTCTCCCAATGCACTGAGCCCTTCGGCACCCACGCAGGCAGCAAACCTTGGCAAGCCCTATAGACCTTGGGGGACGGAGATTGGAGCTTTTTAAAGAACTGATGCTGTAGAATTGAGGGAAGGGAACACTTACAATCCCAGCTGAGCTGGGCTGTTGCCAACATCACCTTAAAGTCGTCAGTAAAAGTAAAAAGGAAAAAGGTACACTTTCAGATAAATTTTGTTGAAAGACTAAAGGTTTGTTGGTTTACTTTTTCTTTTTTTTAATATTTTTTTTATCACGTCACGTATTAGCAGTTTTAAAAAACTAGTTGTTAAATTTTGTTCCAAACATTAAACTGAAATAGTGAGTATAAATCAACACTTGGTAATAGGTTTGTTCTATGCCTCATTACTTTGTAAACCTCTCTGTCTGAGAATGATCCCATTTTCGCCTCAAAGTTTGGGGAATTTTAACATTTAGTATTTTGGTCTGTTTTTCTTCTTGTATAGTTGAAGTCTGTTTTTAGAATTAATTTTCCAAACCACTAAGTTCAATGTTAACATGATGCTATTTGTTAATATTTTGACAATTAAGGTGTTGTATAAATAATATTCTTTTGCAGGGGTGGGGGGTGGGGGAGGATCTATGTTGAATTTTATATTTCTGAACAAAGCGTTGACAAATCAGATGATCAGCTTTATCCAAGAAAGAAAATGAGTTAATTCTCTGCCTCCTGCAGCAGTCAGGTGAGTGTATAAACCATCAGGGGCTCTGAGTCCATACGACCAACTGCTGTCATCTGCCAGGATTTGTCAGTTCTGGCTTAGGTAGGAGAGAGCCACTTGTAGGCCAGATCCCCATTTGGAGTTGGTGGGGAGGAGATAGAAGGTAATTGCATAGAATATGCCTGCATTTACCGGCCCCAAACAATGCAGTGAAGTTGTAATCTCACGGATCTCAAATTCACAAGTGTTGACATGGATAAGTGATCTCAGGGGGCAAGCGGTCAATGGAACAGTCCAGTGGAACCTGTTAAATGCATAGCCTACTTCTTCCCGGAACTGCTAGGTTTTCTTTTAACTGGATATTTTTATGTTGTGTTTTCCTTTTCGGTGCATGGAAATGTGGTTGTTGAGATATTCAAAAGGGCTTTGCGGCCTTCTTTTGGTTTAATTTGGTTCAGGCTAGAAAAGCATCATTTTACAGGTTTATTCTTTTAGCAGGTGTAATGTAAACGACCTCCACTGAACTGGGTTTGGCCTCTGTTGTACTGATGTGTTGTGACTAAATAAAAAAGGAAGAACAAACTGTTCTGCTGTATATGTCTTACAAGCCTTGGCCTTTCCCTTTATTGGCTCAGAAGAGATAAATTTTCTCTCATTTTCATTTTGCCTGGCCACCAGTTTTCTTATGTTGAATGACTTCATTATTTTTGGAATTCTAAACTGTGTGACTTTGCTGTTGAAGAAGGTGACTGCATTACGGTGCAGAGTTTTGGCCTGACTCCCACCAGGAGACACAGCCCTTTGACTGTTCCGTTAGGCGATCTGCCCTGAGCCGGCCATGTGGGGGCTAGGAAGCTTCAAGTCACACTGGGACATGCAGGGTGGGAAAAAACTCTGATGAAATCTTTTAAAACCATGTTGACCACTCAACAAAAAAAAATTTTTTTTTTTTCCTGAGAGCAGCTACTGTGTGCATAGTTCTGTGCTAAGAGAACAGAAAATTTATTTCATTTTCTTTCTTTCTTTTTTTTTTTAACTGCAAAACAAGAAAAGCGAAGCGTCGCTCTCTCTGAAACCCCGTGCAGGGGCTTGGGAATTGGGCATGATGAGCAGTGGCAGGCTGTAATTCTGCACCTGCACAGCTCCAGGGCGCTTTCCTTGTCTTGTTTCAAGGAATTTGCTTAACCCTTTAGTTGCCGTTGACTCCTGAGCTGTGCAGTGAGGAAGCTGACATATGCTTTAGGTTAGAACAAAACGCTGCCAGAACAGAGGCAGTAATGTGGGCCTCGGGGGAGAACGGTGCCTTCCCAATGCCTGAAAAGTAGTCCTGCCAGTTAAGGAGTGCTGTCTCCTGGCTTGGACGAAGTTTGCCTTGATCCTGAGGTTGGTGGGGAGGAGAGGGAGAAAACCCACTCTGGCAGATGACAAAATAGAGCCTTTTCGTTGCCCGACCGCTGAGCTCCTCCTCACTGCTCTGATTAAAAAACGAAGACAGGAAGGCAGAGAGAAGTTTGGACTTTGAACTTGAGCAGCGACTTCTGGGTCTCTCCAAAGGGAATGGAAGCTGCAGCATTTTTGGGATTGTGGGTCTCAAACTTCAGCTCCCACTCAGACTTTCTCTATGCAGCCTCCCATGTTGGTCCCTCCCGGGATGCACGGCTCCGTTCTGAGCACCGCCTGTTCCGTGCAGACACTTCCTGCCTGTCATAATGCTGTGATGGAAAGTGTCACGGTAATTTCTGCCAAGTGTCAGTTTAATTTTAGCAACCGTGATTTCAAATGGCATCAAAGCATTATTGAACAGCATTGTGCTCAGACTGCCTTAGATTCTATTCCTCATACCTAGGAACCTAGAGGGTTGCTAATGTGGTCAGAAGTAAAGCCCATCGTCCTGTTGCTGGCTCTGCGGAGAGCGCTGGGGACCGGTGAGACGTGTGGCAGGATCCGCTCGTCACATCAGTGATCCCTGTATCCTCATCTGGCTAGTAATTATTTCTTTTTGTTTGGAGGGGCCTGGGGGGGGGGTCATTTTCAAGATTACATAGTCTTCCAAAGAAATGTTTTGGTTTTCTTTTTAAACCCCTTCAAGGTGACAGGTTTCTGGGGATAGTGCAGGTGGAATGGGATCTTCCTGGGAAACAGGATGGAATTATAATGATAAGCCAGTGGTATGCAGAAAAATGAATGTAAAAAAAACTCATTTCTATTCTGAATTGATGCAGTAAGAGAAAGAATGAAAATCAGGGTCATTAGTACATACATTCATAATATTTCTACCCCTGTAAACAAAAACTTTTTATATGGCTCATAAAATTCCCTTATGAAGAAAATAATATCGTTCATCACAAAGAATCTTGAAAGGTCTCAATAATTACTCACTTATTTTCATTATATGTATTACCATGGATTAATAACATCAAACGAGAGATGGGCAGAATTCTTGCATTAAAAACTCTTTTAAAGAAAAACCTAGAAGCGTCATTTCTAATTTATTCAGTATAGTTAAATTAGGATGTGATTTTTATTCAGTTTTTTCCCCCCTGTTCTGTTACTCACTAAAATCATGATATTTTAAATATAGATTACTTGTATTTAAAATCCCCCAGGAAGTGTTCTATTCTCCTAGTTATACTTTTCCCCAGCCCTTCTGCTCTATGCCAGTATCGCAGCTTTGATGCCATCATTAGTTTCCAGTGATGATTTATAATTAAAATAACTTCAGACCTAGTATCATCTGAGACGCTGCTTCAAATGTGGCCCAATTTCTTTTACAACCAGAGCTCTGGGGGATGGGGACGTCTTGGAAAGAGGACTTAAATTCTGCGTCTTGCTCTGCTTTTACCTAATTGAGCGACCTTTACATTTAAAAGGTAAAATTCTCTGGACCCCGCTTTCCTCATCTGTCAGATAAAGTGGTTGGACTAGATGGGGGTCCTGGGCACATACAGGGACAAGCACTACTGGGGAAGGATGCAAGGGCAGCAGGCTGGTGGGTGCCACCCCAGGGAACACGTGTTTCCGGCATCTTCTATCTGAAAGTCTGTCTGAAGGGCCACACCAGTGGTTTCTACACTGGAATTTTGGTCCAGTGTTGCTAGATCTTTCAAGTTTTTGAGAACATGTCCAATTTTCGATTTTTTTGTGAAACAGGCCAATTTATATGGGTTGGTAAACTAACTCACCAAAGCCTGTCTGCAAGTAAGACTGGGCAGGTTAGACTGGGCCTCAGCTTCTAGGGCTCTAATCAGAATGGCTCTCTGAGGGCTAGAATTTTCTAGTATCTTTGTCATGCCTGGCCTAGGAATATGCTTAATGGATAAACACCCACCTAACATAAACAATGCAGTACTTAGGCAGCTTGAAGGTGGTTTCCTCTAAAGAGTATTATGTAGAGATAAAGAGGCAGAGTTTTTCTTATTTATTCTGAGTTGTCAAATTTCCTCAAGGAGAGAGAAGGTAAAATCATGCTTCTTGTTCTAAGTCTGGTCACTTCACAGGAACCACTTCTGAAGGGGCACGTGGCAGGGTCCTTCTGTTCCCTTTCTACCAAGGGGGAAGATGGGTTCTCAGTCTGGTGGCCTTAAATGAAAGAGTGAGTGTGTGGCTTGCCATGACTCAGCACACCGAAGTCCTAAAAGGCGCCATCTGATTTCAGGAAGTAAGAAGTCTCAGCAAAGAGCAAGCTGTTTTGAACCTCAACTTGAAACATGATGCCTTCCTTCATCTTGATGAACTGCAGGGCTTTTCACTCAGATGCTTTAGTATTCTGCGGGGGGCGGGGGGGGGGGGGGCGGGGAGAGGGGAGAAGGAAGCAAAGGAAAAAGAAACTTAGGCCTCTCTTTTTGAGCTGTCTGTAGGTATTGACGTGCATTTGTAGCAGAATTGTTGGCCAGGCCCACGAGTGCCAGGGAAATCCGGGGTACACAGTGGTCCTGAGATGGGTCTGCGGAATCTGGTCAGGTTTCTGGATTTTGTGTGAATAGGCTGTACTTTACGCTTCGTCAGAGTCATGTTGTAAAATTTCCCATGGTATTTACTCTTATATTAGCATTTTTCGTTAAGTGCTTTGTGTTGGGTTTTGACATATACTCAAGTTAAAAGACCGTGCCTAAATTTAAAACGTAATGATTCCTAGGCAGTTGTTAGGGTGGCCTATGGCTTGATTTAGCAGAAGTAACTTAAAAACATCGGATTAGGCCGAAAGAGAGACAAAGGTTACCCCCGAAAGAGTTAATTACTGAGAATTTTCTGTAGTTACTTTTAGTGTTTTTTTTGGTTTTGTTTTGTTTTTTACTGTCTCCCCTGGGGCATGGTTTTGTTTCTGGTGCGTTGAAATGTTCATGAATGCGGAACTGAATCATAAAATTAAAGAATGACATATCTGAGCCTTTAATCATCTGCCTCGACTCGGTTTCCTTCCACTCGCCGTTCTACGCCTCTGCTCAAGCCAGGCTCGCGGTTCGCAGGTGCAGGAACGTGCCGAGTAGGCGCTCACCTCCAGACCTGCGCACTAGCTTCCCCTCCGCCTGCACCGTCCCTGCCCCGCTGTCGCCTAAGCTAGCGGTCATCTGGAAGCCACTCGGAGCTCTTCGCACAGCCGCCTTCCCCTGCAGTCTCCCTTCCGGTCTACTTAAAGCAGTCACCCCCCACTCCGAGCCCTCTGCCCCCTCCCACCACGCCCCACCCCCTTTCCCTCTTTTGTTTTCCTCCGGAGGGCTTAGCTAGCATTATCCGACAGAATATTCATCAATTACTTGTTTACTCTCTTGTTTTGCCTGGTCTGCTCACCTCTAGGGTTCCGTCACTTCAACAGCGCCTAACATAGAAGAGGCACCCAATACGTATTTGTTGGATGAATTCATGAATCCAGTCCGCTCCTTTGTTACCACTAAGAAGCAGCGCAAAGCAGATTCAAACAGATAGGTCTCTATCCACCCCTCCCCCAATCTTGTATTTTAAAAACCACCAGGGAAGGTAATTTCATGTTTCACTTCAGTATTTTCTCCTCACTACTATGAAATTCTGCTTTAGAAGAAATTCAACTTGACTCCCATACTTCAAGTCTATTTCCTTTTCTGTGTATGCTTAGTGGGGATTGAGGGACATTGGTCACTTTTTAAAGATGTATTTATTTTAGGGGCGCCTGGGTGGCGCAGTCGTTGAGCGTCTGCCTTCGGCTCGGGTCATGGTGCCGGGTCCCTGCTCAGCGGGAGGCCTGCTTCTCCCTCTCCCACTCCCCCCGCTTGTGTTCCCTCTCTCTCTGTGTCTCTCTCTGTCAAATAAATCTTTAAAAAAAAAAATAAATAAGATTTCTTTATTTTAGAGAGAGAGCGCTAAAGGAGAGAGGGAGGGGCAGAGAGAGAGAGAGACCAGCCAGCTCCCCACGATGCAGGTCTCCATCCCAGGACCCTAAGATCATCACCTGAACTGAAACCAAGAGTGGGTTGCTTAATCAACTGAGTCACCCACGTGTCTCATGGTCACTTTTTTACATTCCCCACAAAAGATCCTACTCTCCACTGAAGACCTTCAATTCTTAACTCATCATCACCTCCACCTTCTCGCCAGTTAGGGGGTTTCAACATTTTTGATCTTGTCACATTTTAGTCTAACTGGTTGGGGTGGGGATGGCGGAGGATCTAGCCCGGCGTGGGGCTCTGCTCTCAGCGTGGAGTCTGCTTGACTCTCCCTCTGCCCCTCCTGCTCATGCTCATTCTCTCTCTCAAATAAATAATAAGTAAGTAAGTAAGTAAGTAAGTAAATAAATAAAGTTCTACTATGCAGACAGACTACAGCCATCCAGGGTTCACAGGAGAGCAACCCAGAGGAAATATTTAGGCATAATGTGACAAGTTTAAAGGAAGTACAGTCTGGAATAAGTTGGAGGCTGAAGAACCGATACATAATTATTGCTTTAAGTGTGCAAAGAGCAAGCCTTATAGAAGTAGAGGCCAGTGGTTCTCAGGTGGAGACCCACATTCTCATGGAGAACAGGACAGTGTAGGGTTGTGATGGGGAAGGGGACTTCATTCTTGACCTTGGTTCTGACCATCAAGCAGTAATGGGTTTGTAGCAGGATTTTGAGGGCAGCTTTTTCTGCTGAGGGCACAGAGCAGTAAGGACCTCACATTCTGAAGAACCAAAGCCCACTTGGGACCCAATACCCTTCACGATTTTTCATTGGAGGCCACACTATCCCTGCCATGTTCCACGATAGCCCCACAACCGATCCCCCATACCAGCTTCATAACAGGACTGGGGGAGGAGATGAGAAAGGAAATGATTGCCGGGGTGTGGACCTGGCTTAGGGGGGGTTTTCTCTCCCCTCCCTGTGCGGAGTAGGCAAGTTGGAAGGTTTCATGAGGAATGGTAGTGGCTAAATGAGGGTATGGGAGTCACAGAAAGTGAGTTTGAGGCTTGGACCACTGTCAGGGCTGAAGGCAGGGAGAGCTACCTCCTCTACGGGGAGTGGTTCTTAGAAATGAAGGGCATTAGGCCGAAGCTAAATGTCTCCCCCCCACATACCATGCATCTATTTGGAAAGCATCGCATCAGCAGAGGCCTCTGGTATTAGAGGGAAAGCAATAGAGTCAGAGAGAGAAGGGGATGCGAGCCCCTCGCCCCAGCTTGTATGAGAAGATGTCTTCTCTCTTCTCTCTCCCTCAACACCAGAGGGGTCAATCTGGGCAAGGTAAGGGGTGGAAGAATATGAGAACCATAGCTGGCCTGGAATGTGGACTGCCTTCTCCTACCCCCTAAGGTCCTGGAGGGGGAGAAGAAGCTAAAGGGCAGACAGGGCCTCCCATCCCAGTCCAAGGGCCCCTCTCCACATGTGAGCTGATGATGGGATGGGGGACAAGTTCCAGATGAGAAAGGAGATTGGCATTTCACAACGGACTGACCTCCTTTAGGGAAAGAGACAAGAAACTACTTTAGTCTAAGATGTCATTAAAAGAAGCTGAAGATTTGTCAGAATATGATTGAAGGCAGTTACTGCAAAACACAAACAACCCCCCCACCCCGCAAGTATTTATTAATTGTTCCTTACTTAGTGGAGAAGTGCACACATAGTTAAAAAAACGAGACCCCAGTACATGGAAGGAGCTTATGCATGAGATTGCCATACCAGGGCTGGGGATTTTGGGCAAGGTGAAGCCTTTCCTCTTTCAGGAGGAGATTCTAGGAGCCTGCATCATTTTAAGAAGATGGATTTTCTATACTGCAAATCACTGAGTTTAATGTTACTACAGGGCCAAATTTTAAGACAAACGATTCACATTGTCACCTGGCGCACTTACAAGAAGTAAAGAAAAACACTTGCTCTTGTGCCTTGCACATCTCCATTCCTTTTGAAAAGGCTTCCGCTGCCGGGCCACTGGGGCATACTGCAGAATAATGTTTCTGCGCTGCAGCGACTCGCTTCATGAAGTGTCTCACTATCTTCCGGAACAGTCACAGAAATGTGAGCTGGATGATGGAGCAGTTAGAAGGCTCAGTAATCTGTTCAAAGACAACAGTTCTTTATTTAATGCTTGCAATATGCCAGACACGGGGCTAGCGGATTTGCATACATCATCTTCGATCTTTAACAGTGGTTATTCTGAAAGGTCAGTGTTATGATCTGATTATGAGATTTTGCAAGATGAAGACACTTGTCCGAAATCATATGTTAAGAAGCAAAGCCAGGATTCAAACCGGCAAATCAGAAGTCTGTGTTGTTGTTTAAACCCACAAATTCAGTTCATCAGTTGATTGATTCCAACTTGGTAGGGGGTCTCCGGTGACACTCTCTCATGACTTCAGTAACCTGAAAATGGAACAAACCCCTTTGGGAGAGGATGAGCTCCCCGGACAGAGGGCAGTGAAGCAGAGGGTGGTCCACCCTGGATGTTGGAAAAGAGCTTCAGGTGGGAAATAGACAAGGGCTTCTAAGACTTTCCAAGGGCAATGGATACATGTATACATGTTTTAGAAGCATGATCCCCAAATGCTAAACCACCACATGTATGCAATTCTTGACCTGCGACTTTCTCACCTTCGTGCTCTCGGCAGGTTTCCCCCTATATTACAAAAGAAAGCCGTGCCTCTTACCCATCCCAGATCTAGGGACACAGAAACTTACAGGACACTAAATAAAGGGACATTTCTAAAACTTGGTTTCAGGGAAGTCTTCCTTAATGATAACTGGGGAACTATAAACTTACCTTCTGCTTCCTATTTTTGCCTGTCTCACACATATTTTTGTTATGGGCAAAACATGATCTATAAGGGCGCCTGGGTGGCTCAGTTAGTTGAGCATCCGACTCTTGGTTTCGGGTCAGGTCATGATCTTAGGGTCCTGGGCTCCGAACTCAGTGGGGAGTCTGCTTGAGGATTTTTTCTCTCTCTCTTCTCTCCCCCCCCACTCTCTCAAATAAATAAATCTTTAAAAAAAAAAAAGAGCTATAAAATAGGGTGTTTTTGTTCATGCTCAAATGTTCTGAATTTGGGGTAATTAATTCTGAAACTGGGGTAATTAATAGTTCCCTTGATAAGACTTGGTAAATCTTTTTCGTATATTTCCCAGAAATTAGGAAAGAGACTGACTATTGACTGTGTAACAAATATTTTTAAAAATTAGGTACTTTACAATTCTTTGCTTTTGTTAAAATGAGCGACCTAAATTGTCGGTTGTTGGAACATTACTAATAATTTTGATGATGAATCATCAGACTGAGGCTTTTGGCAATATTCATGCATTTATACATGAACTACTTTGGGGGAAAAAGCCTTATTAATTTTATGATAAGAGATGCACTCTCAATATCATTTTACTTTTAATAATAAAGTTATCAAAATATTATTTGATTAATTGTATAGTATTAATAACTCAATCCAGAGTTTTCCTTCCTTCTTTCCATAATTTAGAGCTTTATGGTCACAAGAAATAAAAACTAAAAAGAATTTGTGTGCATATCCCTATTGGAGAGAACTATGATAGGAGATCAAGAAAATACTTTCAAACACAAAAATGTTACTAAGATAAAATTCTGTGGGGAAGTGAAATGGCAACCGGAATTCAAAGAGAAAGAGGAATGATGTGGAATTGCCCACTGTTCAAGAGGAACTTGTTCTCGTATTTCCAACAAAGGCGATGGCTGGTATCAAGTCATTATAGTATGTTGCTTTCGCTAACGGACTTTAACATTTCATTAGACATCAACATTATACCATAAAAATGGCAAAATTTGCCACTGTTTGAACTTAGGAAAAATTTTAGGTATTGGTTTTAAAACGTGGTAGAGATAATTTATCAAAATTATTCTGCAGAGTATGTAATCTCCAGTGTGTATGTGTGTGTGTGTTTTCCATACCACCAAGCACTTCTCCACTTCTTAGGGGCACTGCCTGGGTGTCCTATAATTTAACTCAATTCTGACAGGTAGATAGTGTCAGATCCCGCAGGTTAAGGGCTGATTCCCAAAAGAGATTGCAGTCCCCTGCCCCGCTTCAGATGACAATCACGAGTCCAGGACGTCACCTTGCTTCTGACCTAGTGGCTATTGATCCAAGTTTCTACCGACCTCCTCCTTCTCTGGTTCCATTAATTTGTTAGAGTGGCTCACAGAACTCAGAGAAACATTTACTTATGTTTACCAGTTTAAAGGATATTATCAAGGATACAGATAAATAGCCAGATGAAAAGGTAAAGAAAGGCGGTGCCTGGCTGGCTCAGTGGTTAAGTGTCTGACTCTTGATTTTGGCTCAGGGCATGATCTCAGGGTTGTGAGATCAAGCCCCATGTCGGGCTCTGTGCTCAGCACAGAGTCTGCTTCTCCCTCTCCCTCTGCTCCTCCCCCACTCCCCCCTCCCTCAAATAAATAAATAGATACAATCTTTTTTTTTTTTTTTAAAGAAAAGCTACAGAAGGATCCCGAGTGCAGGAGCGGCTGTCCCCACGGAACTGGACGGCATCACCCTTACAGCACGTGGATGAGTTCACCAACATGGACGGTTTCTGAAACCTGCCCTTTTGGGTTTCTACGAAGGCTTCATTACGATTAAATCATTGGCCATTCGTGACTAAACTCAATCTCCAGGCCCTCTCCTCTCTTTGGAGGTTTGGGGGTGGGATTGAAAGTTTCCACCGTCTAATCACATGGTTGGTTCTGGCAACCAGCCTCCATCCTGAGGTGCTTTTTCCAAAAGTCATCTTACTAATGTAAATGCAGGTGTGATTGAAAAGGACTTGTTATGGATATCAAAAGACACGTTTATTGCATTTATCACTTAGGGAATTCCAAGGGTTTTAGGAGCTCTGCCAAATATAACAAGATATCTGTATGTCTTATGATAAATAACAACATCTCACAACCCAAAAACCTTCAATACCACTGACCTAGATGGTCTTAAGCCTAAAACTCTTTATTATAGAGAAATGTCTGGAATTAAATTTGGTTCAAATCCAGATTACCAGCTGAAACACTGGGTGAGTTACTTACACTTTTCAAGCTTTAATCGTCATCTGAGAAGTGGGGTATCTACAGAACCTTCCTCATGGGGTTGGGGTAGCTGTGAGGATAAATAGGGACGATGTGTCTAAAATGCTTAGAACGTGGCTGGCATATCATAGGGGTGTCAGGAAGAAAAATACTCACTTAAGAAGTTGAGTTTGATCTGGATGGCCTCCAAGGAACACCAAATTCCACACAGGAGAAGGTGTCGTTTGGTGTGTAGAGCACGGTAGTGGGTGCGTGTGCCTGTGTGTGCGGTTTCGATGTGCTCTTCATAACAAAGCCCTGTCACCAATGCCCCTTTTCTGCGGCTCACCTCTCCTTTTTGCCTGGGCCACCAAAAGTTCTCAACCTTCCTGGTGTGGTTGGGGCTGGGGTGAGGGGGTAGGGAAAGAGCGGGGAGGGAAATAGAGGGATAGGTGACATGAGAGCAGGGACAACAGATCAGGGAAGGGTGGGCACCTCATTCTGGAATGTTGGGAGGCGAGGGTTTCAATCTCTCCAGATGAGGTGGAAAAAAGAGCTGCCAGCTACCCAGAGATCCTATAATCCTTGTGTTGTCCTGGAAGTCCTAGCCGGCCAGAGCATCAGAATTATCCCTATGGATATGGTAGCTGGACCATTAAGCCACCAGCAGGTGGAATGTCTTTGGAAGGCCCATGGCCTGATTCCCAGATTTCCAGATTCCCTGGCCAACTGCAGGGGTTCAAGCGGTCACTTCATTAAGCTCACAGTCTCTTGCTCCTGCAGTTCTTGGGGCACCACGTATCCTATTTTGGCTGAGATCTGTGTGCAAAAATGCCAGAATTGGAGGCAGGACGCTTGAGTGGGGAGGAAAGGGTGCTTGCGGGGCAGAGAGGGGCCTGCGGAGGTGGATTCAAGTGACTGCTGGATCTCATCTCTCTCCAGCCAGGACGAACTTCCTAAGGGAGAGGACAGACTGAGGGATTTTTTTTAAGGACATAAGAACTTAAAATTGATTTTTTTTTTACAGATTTTATTTATTTATTTGAGAGAGAGAGAGAGAGAACGAGCAGTGGGGAGGGGCAGAGGGAGAGAGAGAGAGAGAGTGAGAGAGAGAGAGAAGCAGACTCCCCACTTAGCAGAGAGCCCAATGTGGGGCTTGATCCCAGGACCTGGAGATCATGACCTGAGCCAAAGGCAGACACCCAACCCACTGAGACACGCAGGCACCCCTTAAAATTGATTTTGAAATTGTTTTTCATCTTGTGCCATAATTATGTCTTCGTAACCCCCAAACTTCAGCTAGAATCTGAAAAATAATGACTTCCTGTTAGCGATGCTTGAGGACAGTGGACCTCAACTTGCCTGCATGTCAAAGTCACCTGGGGAGGTTGGGAAAATCCTGGTGGCCAGTCTGCACCCAGACGAACTAAATCAGATGCCCTAGAGGCAGCACTGATAGCCGTAGAAAAAACGTGCAGCCATGGTTGTTACTTGCCGCTTTAGGAAAATGGAAGGGGAGTGGTGTGGGGCTTGGGGCAAACTCTTCAGGCAACAAGGGAGAGGCCCATTGCTGAGAGGCAGGTTGCCGGTGAAGGTGATCACAAGTACACCAGGCAGACTGAGGATTTGGGGCTTTCACCCCGGACACTTGTAAAAGAGCGGCGGACTTGGTCCAGCAATCGAAGAGAGTGGATGGGAGATAAACCGTGGTCCTCACTGTCAACATGGACTTTCACTGCTGTTGCCCTTGAGCTGACCTAGCTTTCCTTCCTCTGTCGATTTGGAGCTTCACTCCCTTCCAAAGACAGTGAACTCTGGCTGTTGAGCAGGAGCTGTGGAAATGCCCCTCTTACCCAGCTCCAGCTGTGTGACTTGTAGACACGTCCTCCTGGGGGGAAGTCAACAGCTACCCTCTCAGGAAACATGACAGAGAAGTCCACTGTGTGTAGCTAAGCACTCCCTGGAGAGACAGGCTGTCAGAATAAGAAGGTGGGGCCAAGTGGTAGACAGCCAACAAAGGAGTCATACAGGATTAGTCCAACTCTTAATAAAAGGTCCCAACTATGCTGAGTTCTTATAATCCGGCCTAGAAGATTTGCCTCCTTTCTTGTCTCCTCCAGCCTGTTATTTCCCTCTCTCTCAGCTCTGATAACGATGTCCAGAGCATTCTCGTGGTCACTTAGCTGGATATAGGAATGTGTGACTTGGTTAACTGGTCGCTTCAAGTGGACATGCTTTGTTTCATCACTGGGCTACAAGATTAACTTTCTGGGAGCTTGGGGTTTGCAAGACTTCCAAAGAGAATGACATCTATCTATTGGTAAATATTCTTTCTCTCCTTCTTCTGTTTACTCTTCTTCCTTCCTTCCAGTGCTTATCTCTGTGATGAGGACAGTACTATTCGTAGAGCACCAGTGAAAACTGTGTACAGAAAAAAAAAAGGAGCAGTGGTGCCTTGGGGAATATTTTCTGTCCAGATTTATGCCCACTCTTCCTCTTGCATCACTATCAAAACACCTCCTTCTTGCCTCGGGGTGGGTTGACCTGGGCAGATACATTGCACAAAGCATGGTGGCATCGAGATGGGGAGAGGACAGAGTTGGTTTCAACTAGGGAAGCCTCACGGAAGGATTGGAAGCTTATTAATTAAGCAAAAGCCAATGTGCTACCTGAGCAAGCATGCTGGGGGATGAAGTACAAGAGCCAAAGGAGGTGAGAAATGGGAGACGGAGAAGAGACGTTAGAAGCCAGGGCTGCCAGGAGCAGGGGCACACGGACTGAGGAGAAGCTTCAGCACCAAGCCTATGAGCTGCAGTTCTCCGAGGTGAGGCAGGGCGTCTGGCAGTGGTCAGGCCATGGGGCCCGACAGCAGGGGCCAGCACCTTCACGGGTTGTGGGTTGGTATCCCTGGGGATCTGGAGGTGAGGAAGTTAATAGATGGTGAGGAGCTGCCCTGAGAGCTCGGGAGTAGTTCATAAGTGGGCCACCATCCCTGCTTTCCCAGACATCTCTTCAAAGGCAAGTTGCTCTGTACCGTGGGGTCAAACACCGGACTAGTCAACCCTGCCATCTCAGGGACTGTGACTGGTATTTGGTGCTTGAGCGAAGTCTATTGTGGTTTTTCTTTATTTGTATATAAATAAATATTTATTTGTATATAAATATTTTTATGTTAATAAAGCTATTTCTATACTCTCGATATTTTATATCAGACACTGAGCAATTTAACATAATTAGATTCATTATTTTGGAATTAAATAACACAGTACATATGTATATTCTTTCTAATTTGATTAAAAGTTGGATCATGAGGCTCATTCTGCTCAGTGTGCTAAAATCAGAAGTGCTGTGCAGAGCTTTTGAAAGTAAAGGTAGAGGTGCAAACTTCTTACTCCATTTCTGCTTCTTGCACGTGGATGTGTTGGCTGGAGCTCCGGAGCCTCGTTGGCTCATGACACAAGGAGAGAAGGGCGGTTGAACAGGAAGAGAGAAGGACTGGGGTCTCCGGTGTCCCAGTAACTGCTAATCCAGTCATGCTCTGGGCCCACATCGTAGGAGAAGATAGTAAACATTTATGTATTTAAGCCATTGATAATTTTGGCTTTTTGGTTTTTTGCAGCTGACTCAAATCCTATAATAATACATGACATGTATTGACTATATCCCGCGTGGCAGGCACCATGCTAAACTGTTTATATATTTTCTAATTTAAGCCTCATAAAAATCATTTGAGAGATTCTACTGTTAGCCCCATTTCACAGATTTAAATTAAGCTTAAGGAAGTTAGGTAACTTGCTTAATATCACTCAGCTGGTATGTTCTGGGACAGCAGTTGATCTTCGGTAGGCAGAATTCAGGAGCCGGGCCCGCATTCCTATATATTGAGGACACGCCTCTTAACGCAGTTCCCTTGATATCAAGGGCTGAGAAGGTTTAAGTTCCTCTGTAATGAACCACAACTCTGTTCTCTATTTCTCTATTATTATTGATGGGGTAGAGACTTTTCTAATCTACCTTCCTCAATCCTCCTTCCTCAGAGGACGGAGGTAGGAGAGAGAAATAAGGAAATGATCTAAGACAATGATCCTAGACTTCTGAATTTGAAGGATCCGGTTAAAAAAAAATCGTGTGACTGACATAGAGTTCACAATTTTTTATTTTTCACAGTAAGGGCATTAATAAAAAAAAAAACTATCATCTGCCCTGAACAACATTTGATGAAAAAACAAATGTTCATATGAGAGAAAAGATGATATAATCACAAACTAAAGGGCAGTCTTTTAAGCCAAATAAATTTAATTATAAACTTAGTATTTGAAAAGTACAATGCATTTCTCCCCCTCTTGCTCATGTTTTTCAAGGACTGGCGAAGATGTCATCAGGATTTGAGAAACCTTTATTTAAGATTTTTTTAAAAAATATTTTATTTATTTGACAGAGAGCACAAGCAGGGGGAGGGGCAGGCAGAGGGAGAGGGAGAAGCAGGCTCCCTGCTGAGCAGGGAGCCCGACGTGGGACTCAATCCCAGGACCCTGGGATCATGACCTGAGCCGTAGGCAGCCGCTTAACCGACTGAGCCACCCAGGCGCCCCACCTTTATTTAAGATCTTAAAGAAGGGGTAGCTAGTCAGAAAGTGGAAAAGCTGCCTCAGGCTGCAAATCAGGCCAAAGAGTGATGAACAGGCCTGGCCAGACTGCTATGTGGACACCAACATCCATTCAACCTTTCTTCCTTAGTCATACGACCCTGGTTTTTATTTGAGGCAACACTATGCTCAGCTGAAAGAACATATATAGGTCCTTGCAGGTAAGGTTGGCCATGTGACTACATGTTGGTCAATGAGATATAATGCAGAATGTCGGGTGGCATTTTCAGGAGGGTGCTTCATTGGGGCTCAGCTGCAAAGGGGGCCCTCTTGACTTCTTTCACTTTCTCTTCCTGCTGATCTAGTAGGAAGATATGGTGGCTGTGAACGATAGCGTCTCTCTTAGACTGAGGACAGCAATGCAGAAAGATGGTGGCCTGTGTCCCTGATGACACCTCGGAACTCCGAATGGCCCACTTTTGGGCATATTTTACAGGAGAGGGAATTTCATCTTATCTGAGATACTATTTTATATTTTTCCTGCTACATGCATCTAATCCCAACTGATATAAAGAGGTAAATCCAAATCCATTTTAGACAAAGAGCATCATAATAGTGTTAGACAAAAATTCACGGAATCAGGGGTACCTGGGTGGCTCAGTTGGTGCAGTACCTGACTCTTGTTTTTGGAGCAGGTCCCGATCTCATGGGACATGAGATCGAGCCCCGAGTCAGGCTCTGTGCTCAGCTGGGAGTCTGCTTGAAGATTCTCCCCCTCTGCCCCTCCCCCACGTGCTCTCCCCCTCCCTCTCTCCCTCTCTCAAATAAATAAATGAATCTTTAAAAAATATTTCAAGGAATCATTTGCCTTATTTATCAGGAAGAAAATCAGAGCCAGGGCCGTGAAGTGGCTGGCGCCAAAGTCACATCATTCAACATTCATTCTACAAATATATATCGAGCAGGTCCTACGTGTGAGGCTCTTTGCCAGCAGCTGGGGGCACAGAGATGAAGCCGAGTATGATTCTGGCATCAGTCACAAAGTGGAGTTAGAGGGAGCCCCTGCCTTTCTCCTGTGTTTTACATCCAGCCACGTCTAGGCGGTTGGCTTTGTGTTAGGTGCTGTCTAGAGACTCCAAACCAGGGGCTGAGACTGGCCCTGGGGACAGAAGTGCATGGGACAAAGAAGAGGGAGGGACAAGTTGCTGAGCATCTGGGGCTGTCTTGTCACTTGGAGAAAAGCAAAAGTAGCAAAAGAAGAAATGATCAGATTTACTTTGGCTGTATTGAAGACTACAGAGAATGCACAGAGAAAACCACACAGACTTAGTTTTCTCTTTTTGTAACATTCACACATGTATGTAAACACATACTCAACCACACACACACACACACACATACACGCACACGCAGGAAACTTTCCAGAATTGTATTTCTTTTACTCCTTTAAAAACATCTTGTGTGTTTGGGTGCCTGTTTATGTGGTTTATGTGGAATGGGGGTGAGGTAAGGTGGGGGCAATAAAACAATACAGTCTCTGGGGGCCCCTGGGGAGAATCTCTGAATTCCCTGGGATAGGAAGTTCCCTAAGAAAGCAGGAGCCACTAAATTCCCACCAAACAACAAAGCCCGAGTAGCCGAGATAAAAGGACAGTGGGGGTGGAGAGGAAAAAAAAACAAAAACAAAACACCTCACCCTGGTTTAGGGAAGCAGGTGCACCCAATACAAACAATATCATTTCTTCTATTATTTGTAGAGTTTAGGAACAAAACAAAACAAAACAATACGGCACTCCTCCCCTCTGGGGTCGGGGGGGAGCTGTAAGATGCTCAGGGCAAGAAGATAAAAAAGATCATTTCTCAGCACATGTAACAGCAGAGAAACTAAATTTAAACTAACAAACAAAAAGAAAAGACAGTTAGGAAGGTTGGGCCAAATCAAGTTAAATGACATGAGAATGTTACCTTTGGGTGTGTTTGTGGTCAGCCTCCCTTCGGCCACCAGACTTAATGATGGGGGGCACCCCCCTCTCCAACTACTTACAAGGCTGTCTCCAGCTTTAAAACAATCAAAGGACTGCGCGTTTCTGTTTGTGTTTACCGGGGGGTGGCCGCAAGCACCGGCGGCTAGCAAGGACCACGCGCGGAGTCAGAGGTGGACGTATGCGGGGCTTCAGGGCTCTGTCCTGAGTGGGCTTTATTAAGGCTTCCACTACAAGTCCTTTCTGACTGACGAGAACCCCCTTCAGCGCTCAGGACGACAAGGATGACGGTGGCCTATATGCCCAGCACATAGCCCAGGCTGCAAGTCCCAGGGGCCAGAGGTGTTATTTCAGGAGGGAGATGATTAAAGAGCTGTAACTTGGGGCGGCCCTGATGAGTTGGGGTCAGGGGTCCCCTTGCATAAGAGTAGTGCCTGAATGGGCACTTCTACTTGCTAAACTCTTCTGCGGCCTATGCAGGAATCTGGGCTAGCACTTTGGTATTTTGTAGTATTTAATGATATTTTGACCAAATAATTCCTGGCTTGAAGAATTGCTCTTCACTTTGGCTTCAGGGTTGGATCGGGGTGCTAGGCCTCAATCAGGGTCCCCAGGCTGGTTCTGCAGTCCAAGGGGTGCCGGTCTGGGGGAGAGTAGCCGATTTATAGGAAGGACTCAGGTGACTTCTGGGCAGAACTCAAGGGAAGAGGAAATAGAAAAACAAGGACAACAGCCTTGGAAGAGCAAGGGGTTGTTTTGAACACAATGTGGTGTCTGCCATCTAGATTTTCTTCCAGATCCATCCTCAAGGATCCATGCAGGGTCTGCAATAAAGAGGGTCCAGAGGGGTGCCTGGGTGGCTCTGTCAGTTAAGTGTCCGACCCTTGATTTCTGTTTGGGTCATGATCTCAGGGTCGAGAGATTGAGCCTCGTGTCTGGCTCCACGCTCGGAGTAGAGCCTGCTTAAGATTCTCTTCCTATCCCTCTGCCTCTGTCTCTCTCTCTCTTAAAAAAAAAGGAGGGGGGGGGCGGTCCAGAAAATTTAAAAGGCACTTCACCAAAATGATTGTATGGCGTTGAGAACCCCAGGCTGAACTACCGCCCAACATGATTTGGGATGAAAAATATTTTCTTCACAGGTCAAAGCCCGATGGAGAATGGAACAGCCCCTACCCCCATGAGGGGAGCATTCTGAGCACAAAGCATCTGGAAGGGATGCCGGGAAGACAGGACGCTCCTGTGGTCTTGGCAGCTCTGAGGTGACACGGACAACTTTGGTAGCAGCTGTTAAATAGGATAGAACAATGTCATCTTGAGGCCGAAAGAACGCGTGAGCCCTCCCTGGGCCACTAAAACGAACTAGCCAGGGGGTAGTGCCCACAAACAGCACAAAACAACAACAACGGCGGCAACAACATAGCAATGATGATGACAATAGTTTAATAAGATATAATAAAATTTATAATAATGTAACAGTTTCTAATAGGATGGGATTACAATGGGCCAGGTGTCTGGTTGAGCTCTCCACACCCTTCTTTCCTTTAATGTTCGCAGCCCAGTAGAGTAGGTTCCAGATGAGGAAGCTGAGTCTCCAGAGAAAGTAAGTAACTTGCCCAGGACTAGCACACCGCGAGTAAGCATTGGTCTGTCCGCGTTTTGAGCCCAGCCTCTTACATTTTACCTACATGGTAGTGGGGGCAAATGAAGCCAAAGCAGTAGTGTTTTTCTGCTCTTACTGTGAGTTTATTTTAACCGCTGGATTGCTGGTGTGACCTGGAGAACATAATATTACTGCAAAAATTAATCTGATTACACATTCCTTCTTCATTTCTTCATTCAAAAACATTTCTTGAATGCCTATACTCGAGCTCTGGGCTATCCTGACTGGTGTCCTTCTACTTTATGCTGTTCCCATGTTAAAATTCTAGAAAGTCTGTGTGACAATAGACTCTGAAATGTTTCCTATTAATATTTTGCTACATTTCCCCCCTTCTCGGCAGGTATATTTCTCATAATCTTAGCTTTTATCTAATTCAAGCTCAAGTAAGGACCACCTTCTTCATGAGGTATGTTTACGTAGTTGGACAAAAGGCTAGCCTTCATTTATTTCTAGAAAGTCAGGCCAGATTGTGAAGGTTGAATTGTGTCTCTCTGACTGAAGGGAGGAAATTGGAAAAATGTCCTGCCAAAACGCGCTTACTGATTTACTGCTGTTGCATGTACAAGAGTCAAGGTTTATTGTCTGCTTCGAGAGACTGACCATATATAACTAAAGGCCTTGGCCTCTACAGGTAACTTAAACTGGTAAGTAGATATATGTGCCCTTGTTCTAGCAAAGAGGAAGATATTCGACTTCATGAAGGTGGAGGGTCCTTTTCTAGGCACCATACCTGCCGAGAAGATAGAATGAATCCATTGAAGATAGGATGGTTGAGCCTGAATTTCCATAATTCAAAACTCTATGGCTGGTAAAGTTTTGCCTGGTGAATGAGAACATACTTTGGCATTTAAATTTGCCTATTGTTTATAACTAATTTCATGGAAATGTTTGACTTTGGAAAGGTACACGTTGTGATTCTGACTATACACAAAACTAGTTGGGGGTGGGGGATGCAGGAATCCTAAGTTTAGGGGGAACCCATTCTGTTCTGGATAAAAATAGCCCCACTCACTCTATTGCCTTGCAAGGAAAACATCAATTAGATTGAACAATGTTCCCTGCCGAATGTAGATGCCACGTTGTCTCTGGACACCTCCTTTGAATTTGCTTTGGACTACGTCGTGTCTTCTGTTAGGAGGAAATTATCAACAACAAGAGGAAATCCTGTACTAGTATTGAATAGTCCTTATTTTAAAGGTACTTCCCTTCTTGTGGGAATTGTATGTAATCAGAACAACACTATAAAATGTCTGAATTATTTTACAGGGTTTGACTTTCAACCCCGTTTTTTTTTTTTTTTAAAGATTGACTTATTGTGCTCAAGATACAGTCAATTGTTGGACTAGAGCACATTCTTCTTGAGCTGCATGAACCTCACCAAGGTGGGGTGGAGGTTAAAATGTCGGGTGCAGGAAGCAGGAGGTCCTTAGAGACACCCGAGTATTCTAGAGCACACAATGACTAATAAATGCTAAAATTATTCTGGAAAGAACCCTTGAGTCACACACATTTGCCCCTTTCTGAACAGAGTTGAACTACCTTCAAGCTGGAGGGAACTGGGTAAGCCTGCCTGTAATTCTCTGCCAGTTCATTGAGCTCAGCTGAATGATCGGAGGGCAGGGATGACGGGGTCCTGAAGACCTGCAGTAGAAAAAAATGTCAGACTTACTTTTCTGCTTCTGAAAGTAGCTGATTATTCCCCGTGGGTAGGGAGCTGCTTAGAAGCAGAAGGAGCCCGAGAGAATAGTCTTTATTTCAAAATCTGGCTTTTCCTCTGGTTCATGAAACCGGTAAGCAGTATATAATGGATTCCCAATGCAATGTTCCATGTGCTGACCACTATCAGGATGCTTCTCAAACTTTCCTGCTGAATCGCTTCCAGCAAGAAGACGATGAATTGGTCTGCCTCGAGGCCCTGGAGACTGAACTCAAAGCAGCCGGGGGCAAGCATAAACGTTCACTGAGTTCTTGTATCTTGTCTTAAAAATTCATAAGACTCTTGTATTCTGCTCCATTTATATATCAATGCTGGTTTCGATATAAGTTTAATAGAATTTTCTGCGTTGATGGAAATGTCTTTTATTTGACCTTCTGAGGCAGTAGCTACATGTGGCTGGTGGCTGCCATACTGGACAGGGCAGCTCTAGATGGAAAGAGTGAAGCCACCGGCTTCCTGGATTTCCTGTACTAGAGTATTATTTCTGGGGACAAGTACTCCCCTAATTGCTCAATTTGGGTTGCCCGTGAGTAAATCTAGAAGGCCACAAGGCGGCTGTGTTGCTGGTTATCCTGCCATTCTCTCCGGGGCTCTGGGACTCCCAGGGGAGGTAAACACCACCGACCCTGGGCGCTGCCCCTCTGTCTGCAGCTTCTCTGGCTCGGTCAGCACAACCCTTTACTCCTTGTCCGGTCCCAGGCAGCAAGCCTGTGATTTCAGGAAACCTAAGGACGCTCCTCAGAAGGACAACATGGGTGATCCCTGCTCGGGCGGCTGCCCCAGACTTGAAGGCCCTGCAGCCCTGTTTTCCATTTCTCAGGATGGTGGTACATTGCGTTTCTATCAGGCAACGCTGAGAAGAATAGTTCCTGCTGCCGCTGTCTGCCGAGAGCATCCTGCAGTTCCCACGGCAGGACTCACTCCAGGCTCAGCGCTTGCCAAAATGCTTCTGGCTTCTAACCTCTTTTTAGAAGTTGTATTGAAGTTTCCCTTCACATCCCTTTGCTAATGGAAACTGACTGTCCCAACATTGCATTATCTGTAGAGAGGGCCATTCCCAGGTTCTCTTGAGCCACCTTGCAGGATTTCTTTCTCTTTTTACCGGCTCCATGAATTCTATGTTTTAGTAACTCTCAGCCCCCACGTCATAAGGGTAAGCTTAGCGTAAAGAGCCCAGAGGCAGTTCATGCTCTCTGCTTTCTGAACAATTTTCAGTGAATATATAGTGCACTCCAGTTTATTCCAAATTATCAGGGAATAGAGTATCCTGATGAACAAACAATTTTAGCTTCCTGAAAGTGACTTCACTTGCCAAATGTCGGTTAGCCAATTTTCAGAGAATTCAGCACAATGAAACAGCCTTAACAATGAAGCCATTCTAAATGTAATGCAATCTTTCTTTGGTGACTTAGGAAGTATTTCGGCATCTTGCAATGCCTCAGAGTGGTCATTATGAACAGTAATTACCCTTCGATTGTACAGCATGGACTAATTATGTTTATCTTAGTTTTCTAGTAGACTGCATTCCAGATAAACAGGCTTTTGCTGCAAATAAAACAATTTCTAATTTAATTTCTAATAATGATCACATTTTAATTTTTTGGACTCCATGTGAGTTAAATTTATTATGTTACATTATTAACATAATGTTGTCCATATGGAATGCTTGAAGTCTAGTTATGTATTCTATATATTCTGAAAATCTGAAAAATTCCTTTTAAATAAAAGTGTTTTTGAGGCTACAGGTGCAATCCAGAAAGTTGAGTATAAACCAGGCTTTTAAAGAATGAATCTTGTAGAAGAAAATTCATGTATATGAACATGAATGTATTCATCATAATAAATATGGAAAGCGCAGACTTAAAAAAAATCTATAATCTTATCACAATAAATAGCAACTGTGTGATTTTTCTCCCAGTCATTTTTCTGTGCATGTGTATGTAAATAGGTTTTTTATATTTATACAACAGAATTACATGAAATATGCTTTCATATCATGCTTTTCTATTTAAGATTTTGCCATGTCATTGAAGTAATAGAAAACAATTTTAAATTGAAACAGTATGATTTATGGAACCATTTCCTTTCTTTGACATAGAGTTGCTTCCATTTTCTCACTATAATATATAATGATACTGTGAGCATCCTGTTCCCAAATTTTTTCACAAATCTTATTTTCTCAGCATGTATTCCTGGAGATATTACTTGCAAAGAATGGGAACATTTTTAAAGTCCTTGACATGTATTGCACAATTGCTTTCTAGGAAGATTGTCCGGGTTTACACTTCCCTCCACAACAGACACCCATGTCTCCTAGCGCCCCCTGCAGGACTGGGCTTCAGGAGGCTGCATACCTGGTGGTCCAAGCAGAAGCTACAGAACCTGAGGGGTCTGGGTGGGCCTGGTCTCTATCATATCCTCGCTGTGGGGCTTGAGATAAGGTATTTAATTTTGCTGAACCTCAGTTTCTCAAATGACAATGGGATGGCAAGAAGACAAATTGAGGTGGTAATAAATAATTTAGCATATTATTCAATACCCAGTCAGTACTTAATAAATGTTAACTATACGGATAATTGAGAGTTAAAAGGTCTAACCCACTGTTGTAATGGGGAATACGATATCTAATGTCATTTTATTTTGTATTTTAAAAAACGTTAAGAGTTAGTAACGATATCTACTTTTTTATTATTACAAAAGCGGTCCTAGAAAAATGAGAAGTTACAAATCAGCACTAGAGGGGAAAAGCAATCCATAATCTCAACAATTTCAACTTTCTAATGTCTTTGCTTTTGCACTTTTGGGGGGAATGGAGTGTTATTTTATTGATAGCTTTCTTAATTTCTTCCCTGGTTGTTCCTTTCTTTTTATGTTGTTACTTTTGTTCTATTTTCTCAGAATTTGCACTTATGGGTTAGAGGGTGAGAGGGTTAAAATCTTCCCACCTTCTTCCAGGTGGGCAGCTTTACTGTTTCAAGGGGCCTTGCATTTGTGTGCCAGGATTCATGTTTTGGTTTCCAGTCTTATTGGTCCTGAAGTCGATGAAAATTCCTTTCAGTTCTGGCAATCACTTGAATGTACCCCAATCTTCAATGTGTTACACTTTCCTTTCCTCCGATTCCCAACAGCCTGCCCCTCCCACCTTCCATGACTCACCTCCCACTACCCCACTGGGGAGTTGAGAGAGGCTGTCTCTAACCGTTAGGGCATGGGGGCCTGTGGTGGGCTGGAGAGGACACGTCCCAGCTAAGGGGCACCCTCTCCTCAGCTCTCGCTTGTCTGGCTTGTGGTCGCCATGTGGGAAAACAGGTTAGTTTTCAAATTTAATAAGAAGCTGGAAATCTAGATTTGTGTGTGAAATTTCATGATTTTAACATGTTGACTTAAATATATTTAAACATATGATTGGTGATGGCCAAATAAGACACATTTGTGGGCCACACTTGCCCCCCAGGCCACCGCTGGTTAGTGCTAGATGAGTCTGGGAGGCCACCATGGTCCGGGCCGGGAGTGAGGAGGGTCTGAGGCTGCGTCCTGCATCCTGGTGAGGAGACAGCTATACTTGCTGTCTCTAAGGAACCTCCTTCTTCTTCTCAGCATAGGAGAAGAGCTGGGGCAAAATTGTATTGGATCCTTGTGAGATGAGATTTTCCTGATATCCTTACACAGTTGAGAAAATATTTTTCTCTTGTCAGATGTCATACTTACCCAGCTGCACCCAGGCTGAGCCAACGGACCGGATGATGGGCATGGACAGAACTGGGACTTTGCATATCTACATTTAGTGCTGTGTTTGAAACGCTGGTGAAGGGGAGCCTGGGTCCTCATGGTGCCCACGGGATTGTCATTTAGAGAAGTGACTGAGTGACAGCACAGACAGACTAACGCCATTGGAAGGAGATTTTTATTACTTACATGTCCCAAGAGGAGGGGACATGCCACGCCACGCAGGGCCACCCGGGGAAGCACCACTGTTGGTCAGGAGACAGAAAGGAGAGGCCAGACCCTTTACTGTGTTTCCTGTGGGAAAGGCAAGGCAGGACAGGGGAAGCAGCTTAGGACTGCCTTGCTCGAATCATTCTGGAAGGCTTTGGGGTGTCTGAGTTGTCCTTGGTTGTCTGGTACCTGGCCCAGGTGTGATTTGGGGCAGGGGAATATTGACTTAGATAAAGGAGGTGGTTGGGGGGTGTGGACTCAGGGTTGGGTAGTTGGCATATGAAAGGTGCGTTCACAGGTAAGTTAGTATCTTAGGAATTAACCAGCCCAGGGAGGGGCAGTCTCCCCCTGGCCAACCAGGACCCTCAAGATGTCAAAATGTCATAAAATATAGAAAATTTTAAAGAAAGATTAATATAGGGTTGCATCAGTTCAAGGAGAAGCCTGGATTGACAAAAAAGGTTAATTTCTAAAAGAGGCCCAAGTATATTGTGTATCTTGCAGGTCTCATTTCATTTAGGTTTGCTCACGAGAACAGATCAGTTCCTGTGCCATTTGGAGTCAGCCTCATTCCCTGGTTCTCACACACCAGCCTGACATCACTGGTTTGGATTCCCAACGCGGCCAGCGGATGTTTACATCCCCACCCGGACAGCTGTGCTCATTGAAAGAGAAGGAATGGTGATGGTGTTTATTTCTAGAATGGTAAAACACTGAAACCCCTGGTCTCTAAAAATAGGTCACTATTTTCCTTGGAGGTGAAATGGAACTGTTTACCCAAACTCAGCCCTGTCTGACAATGCTTCCCAAGTTAGTGTAGGTGGCAGAATGGCCTTAGATTATTTTCAAAGTGTCAAAAATGGAAGGTCTTTGAAATTCTGCGGATTTTATTTTCTAATGAGAAAATTTGGAAGCAGTCAAGGAGTGTTTTCATGTATTTACTCTAAATTGGCCAAGTCTGGGGAATCATGGATATAGCTGGTCTTGTTCTCATGTGTTCTCTAAGTCAAATTTGCAAGGATAATGGCTCACCTTGAAAAGTGTGCCATGCCACCTTAATCCTAAACCATATTGGCCCATTGGTAAGATAAAAGGTGCAGAGGAGCCTACTTTACCAAGAAGAGGCCATTTCTGGGGGCCCTACGCAATCAAGATAACCCTCTTTGGGGTTGGTTTTAAAAATATTACACAATTTTCACCCTGCAAATCTCAAGATAAAACATAGTTCTGTGGATAAGCTGAGTTCTCAGGGAAGACCTCAGGTGGCTGATTATTTGTGTGATAGCCATGTCTTTTCACCGTTTAACACTCCCTAGACCTGGCATCAACCTTCCCAACCGCTATAGCTGTATTTCTCACTCTTTCCTTCTTTCCTCCTTTCTTTCTTTCTTTCTTTCTTTCTTTCTTTCTTTCTTTCTCTCTTTCTTTCTCTCTTTCTTTCTTTCTTTCTTTCTTCTTTTCTTTCTTTTTCTTCCTTCCTTTCTTTCTTTCTTCCTCTCTTTATTTCTTTCAAAGATTTTATTTATTTATTTTTCAGAGAGAGACAGAGAAAGCACAAGCAGGGGGAGTGGCAGGCAGAGGGAGAAGCAGGCTCCCTACTGAGCAAGGAGCCCGAAGTAGGACTTGATCTCAGGACCCTGGGATCATGACCTCAGCTGGAGGCAGACACTTAACTGACTGAGCCACCCAGGCATCCTTGTATTTCTCACATTTCATATATTGTCCTTATTCTCCTAAGAGCATACATTGGAAATATAATAAGAGAAAATGTTGATAGGTCTCAGGAAATTAAGCTTACTTGACAGGAACACCTCTTCCATTAAAACAGCAAAAGTAATGAAAAAAATTAAAAACAAACTTTTAAAGACCCTCAAATATGTTTTCAGTTTTTGGCCTGCAGAAAAGTTCTGTAAGAGGTTTAAATCTCCATTATTCACATGCAAATGGAATCCTAGAACACGGCCTGAATTTAAATTAATTTTTGGCTTCCTTGCTGATTCAGGTTATCTGCGTGGCACAGACTGTTAGTTGCCTACTCAGTATCTGTTCTCGCCTTCTTCCTGAGTGACAGATTTCTAGCTGAGCACATTGCTGCTTAGAATAAGCCACATTTCCAGATTCCCTTGTGGCTTGGAATGGCCAAATAGTTCCAAGGGGAATTTGTTGAGAGGGACTTCTAGAAAGTGCCCCTTATGACAGGGACAGATGGAGGCAGGGCATTTTTCCTTGCCCATCCTTACTTCCTCAGATGCCTACCTGGATCATGGACTTGATGGCTAGAGCTTGGGCAACCATACTGGATCTCGAGGTGACCTTAAAGATAGAAGCTGCTATGTTAGGAAGGGGGGAGCAGGGAGCTAAGAGTGTGGGTCTTTGATGATCCCGTGGTGCCACTGTCACCACTGTAAACTGCTTATTCCTGGACTTCCTTCCTGTAAAAGAAAATAAGCTCTTATCTGGTTTGAGCCACCAATCCTATTTGCTTTACTGTGTTAATTAGTGCTGGACCTGGTCATATGATTGAGGATCGAATATATTGGAGAATTTCACTTATCTAATGTGTAATTAATGCTTGTTGAAAGCACATGCTTTCTGGACTAAATGTGATGTTGATATAAAAGAACTTTAAAAACCCAGGTGCCGAATAGAGAACTTGACTTTTAAAGCCTCTGCACTCATACTCTCTAATTTCCCTAGAAATAGCAGGAAAACTGTTCACACACACACACACACACACACACACACACACGATGATGGTTGGCCGTCAGCTCAGCAGACCTGAGTTTGAATTCAGGGCTATGCTTCTGATTGGCTATTTGCCATCAGCCGCATGACCCTGGGCAACTTACTTAACTTGCAAGTAGCCTCTGTTCTTCACCTACAAATTGGGGAAGAGTAAGTAACTCACATCTGTTGGACAATTAAATGAGATAATGTGTACAGCAGAAGCCAGTAAACTATAGTGGTTTGAGTTAATATAATAGAGCATAGGAGAACAATTTTAGAGAGTTGAAGGGAGAGATGAAGTCCCCAAAATAGACTCAATCACCCTTTCCGCCAGACTTCAATATATGAGTTGTTCTCTCCGTTCCAGTGCCTTCCTCTGGGTACACAGCCAACACACTGTTACCAGATCAGTCTTCTGAGGCCTGTTTCTGCTTCATGAACCTTTGGCAGCCTGGTATCTGAGACACTGCGAGATCTGTTCAGGCCTTTCGTCTCCAACACCATATCCAGCCCTTCAGGACCTAGACTTTCTGCTCTAAGTGTCCCGCCTTCTTCCTAGTTCCATATATTTCCATCCCTTTCCGGGATACCTTGGGCCAATCCTCCATCCCTGTAAACCTACTAACCCAACCGAAGCCCAGTGTCAGCTGTTCACACTTCCCTGCTCATGAACCCTGCAATCTAGTTATTGGTTGCTTGATGTTATTCTCTGAACAGGAAAGTTCCCCAGGGCCCCCTCCCCACCGTTCCCCTCCACCGCCCCCCGGGCCAAAGAGCTGGTTTTATTTGCATTGGTCTATGTGAGAACATGTTAGTTGCATGTTTGATCAAGGAGCAAATATGGCGGGCTTGTCCATAGCACTGGAGAGGACAGCAGGATATCTCTCCAGCTGCTCACAGACAGGCATTGCCTACAGGGATTTCCATGGCTCAGTGACAAACCTTCAGTCTTGCAGGTAAAGAAGCCTAATTTTATTCATTTTCTCACTCCGTGAATGTGGATTGAGTTTACCATAGGCAGTAAATTCTTCAGCAGACCCAATGTCTCAAAGGCAGATTTATAGTAACCAAGATTATTTGTAAATTAAGTAATCAAGTCCATTAAAATTAAGAACCAGAACCGCTGAAGGAACTAGAGCAGTGTTCTTGACCCTCAGCTGGCATGCTCTCTCACCACGGGCCTCCAGGGGGATCCTGATGATCAGCAGAGGTTGCTTGGTGAGTTAAAGGAACAGCATGCTTCCTGCCTTGGGCTCCAGTCAGCCTGGGCACCTGCCTTCCCATGGAGCTCTGCGTGGTATTGGATCACATAAGCCAGGGCTGACTACAGGCCACCCTCTCCCTGGTCAGACGTTGCCATAGTCCTGTGGCTGGTGGACCATCCCCACGGCTTCTCTACCTGGCACTGCAAATGATCGACATATTCAGGGAGCTCTTCTGACTCATGAAGGTATTGGCCTATTTTTCCAGGTACTGGTTTTATATTTTGTGTCTCGAGGTGTATCTTACCTCGTTGTTCTAGAAGTTTCTTGGGTGTGGCTTATTGCTGCTTCTAAGTACGGACAACAGCCTTCTTTTGCATCTGCCGCCCCCTGCGTCCCTACGGAGAGCATGGGGTGTTTACTGACTGTACCCCACCAGCTGGAAGACTGGATTGCAGAAGGGCAGCTCAGAAGTTATGTTTCACCTGAAAATGTCAAAAAACGCTATTTCTTAGGTTGTTAGTGAATTCTAAACTCTGTGAGTTGGCAAGGAGAGCTATGATACCGTTGCTCACTCACTGGCTGTTCTGTTGTAACACGGGGTCTCCTCTGTATGTTCTGGGCCAAATGTGCGGGGCCATGGGGTAGGGATAAGGGAGCCTCAGACACCACCTCTGGGGTTATTGTGTCTGTACTCAGTTCTCAAAGGAAAACCTTGCAGAATCATCAGAGTAAAAGAAACATGTGCTTTAGTGGCTGTCATGCAAGTGGGAGGCAGTTTCTCTACAGGAGTGTGCAAGGGTGATTTGCGGGTTCCCGCCTCAGCCCCGGGCTATGAAGAGGCTACTAGCTGATCTCCGAATTCCCCCCCCCGCCCCCCCTCCCCCCGCTGGGGAGCCTGGCAGCGGGCCTCTGCGGCAGACGGAGGCGCTGTTCTCTTGTCTTCTCGTTGTTTCCAGCAGGACATGACCTCCAGCCATTTAAAAGCTGTTTTTATGTCTTCTCCTTGAGACAGCTCATCCTGCCTCTAGCTGGTTGCCTGTGAAGAAAGACAGAGGAAGGAAAATAAAGAACGATGGATGGAAGTTCCTTCCCCACACTGAATGGCCTGTCTTCTTCCTCAGACCGCTCAACGATTCGTGTCAGCGCGTCCTCCCCCCTCCCCGCGCCCTCCCCGCGCCCTCCCCGCACGTTTCCCCAGAGCCAGCCTCCTCCGGCTTCTTCACAGCTGGCCGCTCCCACCTCCCACCCGCAGCTCCCACTGGGCCCTGCCTGCTTCCCAGACCAGGCTGGGCCGTAGGCAGGAAACAATGAAGCAGCCCCCAGTGCTCCCACCCGCCCCCTCAGCTAACCAAGGATGCAGGTCCCTCCGCTGACTGCTGAACTGTCGCCTGGCATCCCTGTCCCCCTGCCTCCTGTCTGCTGGTGCAGGACAGCAGTGGCTGACCTTTGCAGCCTGAGTCTGTCCTCCACTGCGGGTCCTGGTTTCTAAGTCTGCCATTCTGCTGGGGACCTTAGAGCAGTGACCTTAGAGAATTCTGAGGCCAAGGAACTTCGGGATTCTGCAGGGTCAGAGCGTGGCTTGCAGTGTGTGGTTTGGGAGGCTTTAGCTCTCCTTCCAAATCTCCGTAGCACTTCCACATTTTGATATAGGTAACTGACATTTTCTCTATCTCATGGAGAGTGCTGTCTACATTCAGCTTTTCTAGTCTTCTTCCAACAACACTGCTGCCTCTACGTCCTTCTTAAACTGTAATTCTAGAGTCGCTCTTTCTGAATGGGACTTACCTTACTGTTTGCCTAAACCTGAGCCCTGACTGCCCTCGCACATGCCCTCACACTGGTCTGGCTCCCAGGGCTTTGGGTGTGAGGGGCCCTGGCTTCCCATTTTTGGGCTCTGCCCCCAGATCAGCTGTGGGATCATTGTTCTGATCACTCCTGTTTATCAGCCCTGGGGATCTGCCTGAACTATCCCCACCGTGTGCTCAGTCTTTCCATCTTGAGACTCAGTAACAGTGGCCTGTGGTTCTGGACCAACTGGGTGGGGCGGCATTGGGGACCACCAGAAGGATAGAGGTTTGGCATCCCTTCAAGCTGACAATCTTTAAATTCTGTTCAACACTTATTTAGTGGGGACAGGGACAGTGTGGCAAAGAAGAGTTTCTAATTTTTACTTCAGAACCTTGTTTCCTTTTGTGGCAAAGGAACCAGTTTACGTTTGACCGTTCTGTAATGAGCCCTGGGTGGTGACTGGAGTTACAATGGGCCATACTTTCAGATATATTCCAGTAAGATCTTAGCATTCCTTGTAGTTGAAGCTCCAGATAGCTTACCAGGGCTCTGGGCCTTTCCAAATATCTTTGGCACCTGGACATACCTCACCCATCGCCAGGCTGTCGGCAATATGTTATGCCAGGCTCTCTGACTCCAGCTTGTTCAGTTTTCCTGTGTAAAACACCTTGCCAACCCGCTAGCCTTTGCAAAAGAATGGTAGCTGTTCAGAATGAGGAAAAATTTTGACATACAGTCTGTCCTCTGGGGCCCAGTGGAGTTTCTTCTCCAGGGCTTTTCCTGGTCCAGATGAAAATGGCCCTTCAAATGAGCCTTCCAGCTGATCCCTCAGGACATGTTTCAACTCTCATAAATTTTGCTATCAAGACAATTTGAGGGGAAAAAGGGGCCATTTTTGTTTCTTCTCCAGGAAATTGAATTTGACATTTCCACTCTCATGGGAAGATTCTGATGGAAGACATTCTGTACAGCTGAATGGCTGTGTGACTCAAAAGTCCTCAAGAAAATAAATGAAATGACTGAGGTCCTTTGAGGAAGAATCCATTTTATGGTAGTCTTCCAGACTTTGAAAAAGGCACAGGTATGACTGGTTTCAGTGGGTCCAATAGGGTCAAAGAAAGTGGCCAACTGTATTTGGAATATTCTCATGTTGAATGCGATGTGGGGAGTCAGACTGATCATCACACCATATCTTTGCTCCCGGATCTCTCCCGTAGGATGTGACGAGGAAGAGCAAAGGCCCTGGGATGAGACAGCCAGCAACTGCATCCTGGCTCCACCAGGAAGTTGTCCCTTGTTCTGTGCTCTTGGACCAGCATGTCCAACCTCAGCCGAGGCCAGTGTTGCCTTCTATTATAATTAGACATTTGCACTCTTCTTCTTCACTAGATTGTGTGCTCCTTGAGGGCAGTGACCATTTCTTTTACAACCGTCCATCCCATAATGGGCACTTATAAATGTTCGTTGCCCTACCCTATTCTGTGTGTGATATTAAGCTGTCAGTTCAGCTCACTGCAGCCCTCTGGAAGAGATATAATTAATTAGCCCATTTTACAGAGGAAGAGACTGAGGCCCAAGTCCCACAGTTAGCATGTGGGAGAGCCAGATTAACAACCCACGGCAGGAACCCAGAAAATGACCCCCCACATCTAGTCCAAAACTCAAGCTCTTGAGCCTGATGCTGTTTTGCTTGTCTAATCATGAGCAGCGCTTGGCCTACCTTCAAATCTTGTGGTTGATTGACGTGATGTGTTTCTTTGTCGGAAGCTTGGCTAATAGTGTTTCATCCATTGCCCTCAATTTCTCTGATAATAAAAATGTATTCCTTTCATGCTGCTGTCTTCTGAGGCCCAGAGATTTTTTTTCCCACCAACTGTATCTCTTTCCCAAGAAGTACTGTTACCAAGTAAAGGACACTTCGTTGTTTTTGCTTCTACTTTTGTGATCATACTTTAAAAAATTTCTTTCTCCAAGCATTTCAAATCAGTTCTGGATTAAAATATACAGCTTTCTGAGAAATATGGCAATTTTGGCCCCTATGGGAAAGTGTGACTTTGGCCTCCAGTCACCTCTTTTATGGCCTCAGAGGGATGCTAATGTGGGAGGCTGCCTGGGCTAATGCTCTACTGAAAATATAGTCAGGCACATGTGGGAATTAAGTATTGTTTCCAGACCACCAGAGACAGTTACACATGTCTTTATTAATGGGATCTACTGGGGTTGTGAGTTTGGGGGGACGGTGGGGTGTGGGGAGCCAGAGTGGTGGGGGCTAAGTTAGCAGACCCCAGTTGTACATGTATTTTAACAAGTTCGGAAGAGTTCAAATGCTTTGGCTTTGTGTACTGACACGCCCCAGGGTGAAGTGTGGAAAAATCATCACGGCCCAGTGGCTGGGGGTTTCGGGGGTAGAACGAGACATGCAGGCCTGCTGACTGGAATCCCAGAAGATCTGGAGCCGAAAGACGTGATGAGCCAAATGGGCTGGGTGTGCGTGAAATCTGAAATCCTCCCCGGAGATTGGGCAGGGAAGTCTGCCACCTAGTTAGTGAGTCTAGCACTTGTCACTGGTTGATCCATTAAAACGATGTTAATCTGGTTCAATGGACTCACTTGGCTTCTCAGCCAGAGAAAGCTCACAGTCTTCAGTGATGTTGGGAGAGGAAAGCAGAGGGGGAAGTCCAGCTTATTTCTGAAAGAAATAGAAAAAGGAAGGTCAATGTTGAAGCCACCTGTGCAAATCTGTGAAGGGATGAAATACTTTTTGTCAAGGGACTACTAAACTAAAATGATAGCATAACACACACACACACACACACACACACACACACACAAACACACACATGCAACCAAACCCAAATGCCTTATGATGAAGCCTGAAACCACTGGCAAACTTCTGGTCATGTGTAAATTATTTTACTTTTTACAATGATCAG
Organism: Halichoerus grypus; assembly: GCF_964656455.1. NCBI lineage: Eukaryota > Metazoa > Chordata > Mammalia > Carnivora > Phocidae > Halichoerus > Halichoerus grypus. Next base: position 53,347,921 of record NC_135716.1, read on the forward strand.
TTCAAAACTCAAGTGTTGCTAAAGAAATTGGGTGGGCTCTTCATTCTCTCTTTACTTGAGTTCCACTGACGTTCTGCTGGTGTTAGAGGGTTAGCTGTTCGTTAGCTCTTTGCTAGCTGGTCCTGAGCAACTGGTTTTATTTTTTTATTCTATGCATCATATGAGCTATTTAATTGATTACTCATATTAAACATTTGCTGAATGCCAAGTGTCCTTTTAGATACAGGCATACCTCATTTTATTAGGCTGCATTTTTTAAAAAATTGAGCTTTGCCGATGTTATTTTTTTTGTTTTGTTTTGTTTCGTGTTTTTTTTTTTTTTTTTTTACAAATGGAAAGTTTGTGGCAACCCTGCATCGATCAAGTCTATTGGTGCTATTTTTCCAACAGTATTTTCTCACTTGGTGTCTCTGTGTTACAGTGACAATTTGAAAATTCTCACAATATTTCAGACTTTTAAAATTATTATTGTATTTGTTATGGTGATCTGTGATGTTACTTTTGTAGTTGTTTGATGTGCAATGAAACCGTGCCCATATAAGATAGCGGACTTAATCAATACTTGTTGTGTGTGTTCTCAGTGCCACACAGACTGGCTATTCTCCATCTCTCTCCCTTTCCTTGGGCCTCCCTATGCCCTGAGACACAACAATAGTGAAGTTGGGCCAATTAATAACCCTACAATGGCCTCTAAGTGTTCCAGTGAAAAGAAAGGTCACATGTCTCTTACTTTAAATCAAGAGCTAGAGATGGCTAAGCTCAGTGAGGGAGGCATGTCAAAAGCTGAGATAGGTCGAAAGCCAAACTTCTTGTGCAGAACAGTTAGCCAAGTTGTGAATGCCCAGGAAAAATTCTTGAAGGGATTTAAAAGTGCTACTCCAGTGAACACAGGAATGGTCAGACAGCAAAACAGCCTATTGCCGATATGGAGAAAGTTGGAGAGGTCTGGATAGAAGATCAAACAAGCCACAACAGTCCGTCAAGCCAAATCCAGAGCAAGGCCCTAAATCTCTTCAATTCTGTGGAGGCTGAGAGAGGCGAGGAAGCTGTAGAAGAAAAGTGTGAAGTTAGCAGAGGCTGGTTCATGAGGTTTAAGGAAAGAAGCCATCTCCATAACATAAAAGGGCAAGTTGAGGCAGCAAGTGCTGATGTAGAAGCTGCAGCAAGTTCTCTAGAAGATCCAGCTAAGACCATTAATGGAAGTAACTACACTAAACAATGGAGATGGAACAGCCTTCTATTGGAAGAAGATGCCATCTAGGACTCTCATAGCTAGAGAGGAGAAGTCAGTGCCTGGCTTCAAAGCTTCAAAGGACAGGCTGACTCTCTTGTTAGGGGTTAATGCAGCTGGTGACTTGAAGTTGAAGCCAATGCTCATTGACCATTCCAAAAATCCTAGGTCCCAAAATGCTGAATCTACTCTGCCTGTGCTCTAAAAAGGGAACATCAAAGCCTGGATGATGGCACATCTGTTTATAACATGGTTTACTGAATATTCTAAGCCCATTCTTGAGACCTACTGCTCAGAAAAAAAAAATTCCTTCCAAAATATGACTGCTCATCGACAATGCACCTGGTCACCCAAGAGCTCTGATGGAGATGGACAACAAGGTTAATGCTATTTTCATGCCTGTTAACGCAGCATCCATTCTGCAGCTCATGGATCCAAGAGTAATTCCAACTTTTTTCCAGATCTTATTGTTTTAGAAATACATTTTGTAAGGTAAGGTAGTGATTCCTCTGATGAATCTGGGCACAGTCAATGGAAAATTTTCTGGAAAGGATTCATCATTCTAGACACCCACCATTAAGAATGTCCATGATTCATGGAAAGAGGTCAAAATATCAACATTAACAGGAATTTGAAATCAGTTGATCACAGCCCTCATGGATGATTTTGAGGGGTTCAAGACTTCAGTGATGAAAATAACCACAGATGTGGTGGAAATGAGAGAACTAGGATTAGAAGTGGAGCCTGAAGATGGGACTGAATTGCTGCAATTTCAGGATAAAAATTTAATGGGTGAGGAGTTGCTTCTTGTGGATGAGCAAAGAAAGTGGTTTCTTGAGATGGAATCTGCTCCTGGTGAAGATGCTGTGAAGATTGTTGAAAGGACAATAAAGGATTTAGAATATCACATAAACTTGATAAGAGCAGTGGCAAAGTTTGAGAAGATTGACTCCAATTTTGAAGGAAGTTGTACCATAGGTAAAAAGCTATCACACAGCATTGCTACAGAAACATCGTTTGTGAAAGGAAGAGTCAGTCGATGCAGCAAACTTCACTGTTGTCTTATTTTAAGAAGTTGTCACAGCCACCTCAGCCTTCAGCATCCACCACCCTGATTGGTCAGCAGCCATCAACATCAAGGCAAGACCCTCCACGGGCAAAAAGACTGCAACTTGCTGAAAGTTCAGATGATGGTTAACATTTTTTAGCAATCAAGTATTTTTTAATTAAGGTATCTACATTGCTTTTTTAGACATAATGCTCTTGCATACTTAATAGACTACAGTGTACTGTAAACATAACTTTTATATGTACTGGGAATCCAAAAAAATTCATGTGACTTGCTTTATGGTGGTGGTCTGGAGCGGAATGTCTTTGAGGTATGCCTGTACTTGACTTGTGTAGTTTGTAACTAAGGGATACCTATCATCATTCTCATTTTATAAAGGAGGAAACTGAGACCTAGAAGGTTCAGTGACTTGCCCTCAAGGCCATAGAGCTGATTAGAGCTGGGAATCAGATGTAGGTTTCTCTGATTGCGAGGTCTTCCATGGCGTTGATAAGGCTTCTTGGATCAAGTTTCTTCTATATTCGCTGCTAGGTTGCTAAACCCAAATTCTTAGCCTATTTCTAGCCAGTGTACAGGGTCTGATGAAGTGTGTTGAATTAAATTCTGTCCTCCTTTTATTTTCACTACTCTTACTTCCCTATTTCCCTATTGTAACATTATTATATTCTTTGTATTACTATATAGATGATGGATTGTCTTAAGATTTTTTTTTGCAAGATATTTAGGGAATGTAATAGCAAATAGGAAGGAACTATCTACATAAATAAATGACAATCTAGACCCAATAATTGTTAATAGTTTTCCACAGAGTCCTGAAATCTAGCATGTTTCCCATTTCTTTGCTACTTTTCTCTCTTTCTCCCACCTCCTTTTTTTTTTTTTTTTTACTTGTAAAAGCCTAAAGCTACTGCCACACTTTTGGCTACATGGAAATTATTATTGCTATTATTTATTTTAAGTAGGCTCCATGCTTAGTGTGGGGCCCTATGTGGAGCTTGAGCTGAAACCAAGAGTCGGATGCTCAACTGACTGAGCCACCCAGGCGTCCCTAGTTTTCTTTTTTAATTCATTGACTCAAACTCAAATATTGCTAAAGAAGTGTTTGGGAACTTTTCCCATTCTTTATTCTGGTGTCATTGAAATTCAGCCAACTTTGGTTATAAGAAGTCCAACAGTTTTATAACACATTGTTCTCCCAGGCAAAGTAGCAAATGAAACACATTATGTGAAGCTAGTGAACAATATAGTTTTATGTCTTTGTTGAGGAAGAGAAAATGACCACCTTGGTCACTGTTGGCCCTTTCCTTTAACCAAACACATTCTCTGAGCCTGGAGACAGATTTAAATCCTTGAGGCTGTTGAAACAGCCTCAAGTCCTTCCTGAGTAATAAGACAGTTATGTCCACCAGTGTTTGGGAGATCAAAGCCTTAGCCCACTGGCAGTTCCAGTCAAAATGATGCTTCCTGCTAGTTTTACCAGTGGGCGCATGGGATGTGTTTAGTTGGTGCAATGGGGGACTTGTTATTTTTAAAGTTTTATTATGTTATTATGTATTAGGAAAAGTGCAATCAACACATTAAATCTGCTATTTTAAGGATCTGATTCCTTAGTGTAAAATTTAAAATTTAAAAAATGAGTTGATTTTTGAGACAATAATAAGTAATCATGTTGGTGGCAACACACCATGAGAAACTTATTAAGGTGATAGGCTAAGAACTAATGTCTTGGGAACCTTGAGTGAGGACAGTCATTCATGGAGAAATAGGGGATAACGGATGCAAACTGTTGGATGCCTAGAAATTCTGCTATGACTGAGAATACAGTGCATTGGAAGGTCTTTGATGCCTTTCTAGAAGCCCTTCTTCACCTTTTGCAACTTTGCTGTGGCCATTTTGCACTAATAAAGGTCACTTTGATTTCTATTGTTAGTTGATGGGTGTTCTGCTTATCAGCTTCTCTATATTGCAATAAACTCCCTTTTTGTCTCTCAGATTGTAGCTTTTCAATTTGAGCACCAGTCTTCAAGATTTTGCTTGCGTATACTCTAACTGAATTTTGAACATTAAAAAATAAGGATCTAACATTTTTCATTATCATTTTAAATAGTTGCCAAAGATTTAGTTACTGGTATTTTTAAATATTGTTTATAAATATCACTCATTTGAAAGACTCCAATGGAGTATAATCCAACAAAATTATGACCCATTTAAGAAAAAAAAATTACATGAACAGTTTCTTCTATGTCAGTCAAAATTCTGACACCATTGCTTCTTCTCCTAAAACTTTACTCAGTGGTCTGCTGATTCCTTTTGTATCGGTCATGTTAAAATTCCCATTAATAGAGGAACACATTGGGTTGGCCAGACCTAATCCTGTTGATGTGGTAGAGCTCTAAACAGGGCCACTTAGTAGGCCACTGGTCCTCAGAGCTGCTCACCAGGCTGTGGTCAGGTGGGGTCATCTGTAAAAACCATGGCAACCTATGTGTTTGAAACGTGTCTGGAGCAGGTTGAAGTAGAACCAGAAGGACTACCACAATAGCCAAAGATCTGAAATTGAAAATGTCTGTAAGAATTACCCAACCAAGTTTACCCTGCTCAGATAGTAATGGATTCTGGATTTATTCTTTGTTTGCCTTCCACATTGTGTCTTGGACATAGAAAATGCCTCGTAAGTATTTTCTGGTTGGCTATCTTTATATATTATCTGTTAAATCACCACAGCTTAGAAGGGATCATAGTGGCATCTTGTGTTGTGATTTGGCATGGATAAACCAAAAGGGATCCCCCTACATTTCTCCAGATGTTTGGACTGTAAGAGCTTTGATCTGCTTTCCCAAACAGAGTTTGAGAAATTAAGCTGTCCACGCTCTGAATAAAGAAGGAAGCAGGGGAAGAGGAGGAGGAGGACAAGGAGGAGGACGAGGAGGAGAGAGAAAGAAGAAATGGAGCCAACATTTTTTCAGTTAAGACATTTTGAACTGCAAGTGAGATTACCCAACAAGAGTGGCGTACACAGTAAGAAGGTTGTTATCTCACATGGCAGGAAGTCTGGAGCCAGAGCAGTTCTAGGGTTGGTTTAGTTACAGAATGATGTCACCAAAGGTGCTTTCCAGCCCTTTGCTCCGCTGTCCTCAGCCTTTCAGTGTTATCTCCTCTTGTGGCTGCAAGAAGGCTGCAGCGGATGCAGGTATCACGCACAGACAGGACAACACAAAAGGAGGAAGAAAAGTGTTGTTTGCTTCACTAAGTATCTTTTTATTAGCAAGGAAAAGACCCCAAAGCATATTCTCTCTCAGTTCCCATTGGCTAAGGCTGGGTCACGTGTCCATGCCCAAACCAGTCTTTGCAAAAAGAATGAGAGAGGGGCCCATGAAGCAAAAGATCACATAATTCCTGAACAAAGTAGAGTTGTAATAGCAAGAAAAAAGGCGAAAATGCCTAATGGGTTAGACATCAACAATGTCTGCCACATTATAACATCAGATTGGTCTGTCTGCTTCCCATCTTGCTTTCTGTGGATTTTCCTTTAGGGATCTACTTCTTTGGACACCTTCCTCACTGTGTAGTAGTTATGGAATTTGGGTATGCTCCAAGGTTAGACTCTGTTATGGGTCAGTCAGCAGTATTTTATCCCGTTGCCTCAATGAATGATTCTGAGTGTGGCTATACTTAGGCCATGGCCATTAGCATGGCCATAAGGACTGGTTTGGGTGGATCTGATCAGAACAAAACACAAATCTGGCTATGGAAATCAATAGTTGCCTCTTTCTCCCACATTTGAGCGAGCTTGCAAGTAGTTGTGGTTGCTCCTGGCAGCCATTTTGATCACGGAAGCAGTTTACCGTGAGATGAAGTCAATATGGACTGTGGAACAACCAGGAGAATCACAGAAATTGAGTTTGACCCATGACAGAACTGTGCCTAATTCTATTCTATCTCTGGATTTTTACATGAATCAATACATCGATGTTATTTGTTAAGCCAGTTTGAATTTTAAAATAAATACTTGCTGAATAATACACTTAAAGAAAACCCTGATTATAGCTTTTATTGATTTAAAACTCTTTAATGTCTCTCCACTGTTCTCAAGATAAAGTCTAGAATATCTAGTCCCATCCCAACCTCTGCTTGAGCCTTACATTTCACTGCCTTGAAATATATATATATTTAAGATTTATTTATTTATTTTATAGAGAGTGAGAGAGAACACAAGCAGGAGGGGCAGAGGGAGAGAGAGAATCCAAGCAGATTCCCCGCTGAGCATGCAGCCTGTCACAGGCTCAATCTCATGACCTTGAGATTAAGATCGGAGCTGAAACCAACAAGAGTTGGTCGCCTAACCACTGGACCACCCAGGTGCCCCTCACTGCCTTGTAATATTTTTATTTCCCAGGTTATGTGGTCGTCTGCCATTTGCAGATCTTCACACACCTTACTTTCTTTGCCTGGAATACCCAGTCACACTTTTTTCCTGACTAGTACCTACTTGTCTGTGGCAAATACTGTTGCTGGTTGCTTAAAATCATCCCCTAGAGGAAAGGGCTCTAAAGTAAAAGTAAGAGTAGAGGATACCTCTATATCTCCTATCTCTTTAACCACACCCCCTGTCCTTAACAGCTAATTTACTAAAGAACTGCCTTTTGAAAAGAAGATCACAACTTCCCATGGATTCTTGAATGGAGAAGCCTGCCTTAACTCTCAAGAGCCCGGTTGGCAAACATCTTCGTATCCAGTGGCCAAAACTGACCTGGAGTTTCTTCATATATTATTCAACTGTTGGTTCAAAACTTTTACCGAGTGTAAAGTACACAATCTCATCAGCTAACTGGCTCTTGCCTTTCAAGAGCTCAACTCTTCTGCATCTGAACTCAACCCTTGAATATTTAAATTTTAATTGTTGCCTTTTTTGATTACTAGTGTATTATCTGGTAAAATGTCTTTGCGTGCTTGTATGTATTGTGTCGTGTTTTATGGGTATTGAAAAAACTTGGTATTTATTTATAAGATCCATAGTAACTACAGACTAAGGTAACTTAAAAGGAAAACACAAAATACCTTCTTGTATAAAGGGTTATTCTGTTCTGCTCTGTTGTAAGTAACATGCAGAGGAGAAAGAGGAAGAAGCAACAGTTGCTGGCAATGTTAGAGCACTGAGTGACATGCTGAGTCACCGCAGAGAATAGAATTTGCAAAGTAATGATTCACCTCTAGGAGCTTATTGGGTATAACTGCTCTGCCCTGAGTATCCCTGGAAAACTGACCAACAGCATTTGTTGACCCATTTTATAGTAACCCAGAGTTACCTTAAGTATTCCATTTTGTAATCCCTCTATGGAAAACCTATAGAATCAAGACATATACTAGTCTCAATTGCGGAAGAGCAAAACCTGAAGTATTTCTGCAGTTTCTGGTCTGGTAAATGTGTCACGCAGTTTATTTTTCAAAAAGTGACACATAAAACACTTAATTCAATTTAACAACAAGGTTTGGCTTCTAGGCGGTTTCTTGTGTGTGACTTCCACAGGTTTTCTTAGGTTGACTAAGAGCATTTGTAAGGAGTGTCATATGAATTAATGATGGTTGTGCACAGAAAATTAAGTGTTACCTTCCTATTTATGCTGCTATATCCCTTGGTGCAAATCCCAACGGAAGACCTACTTCTCCATGAACAATTCCTAGCAGAATATCCTTCCAGTTCCATGATACTAGAGAGAGAACTTAAAACATATGAGAGGGGGAAAAAAAGCACATTTGGGCTTTTCACTCTTTATTACCTTGGTGATATGGTCACACACTCTTTTTTTCAAAGCTGTAAAGCTTTTGCTGCAATGAAAATCCTTCCTGCCAGGTTGCCCAGCAACAGCTAAACCGTAGTAAATGAGGACTATTTCACACTGTTACAAAGACAATCCCTTGTGGAATGAGATGGTACTCTTAAGAATCCTCTATTTCATGTGTTTATTGAGATTAGTAGCTTCAGCCTGTTCTGGTTTATTGTGAGGCAGAAGGCCTTGGGTTAGTCCTGTCTGGTCTCTCTCTCTGATTTGATGGGTGAAGACACATATGGGGGTGCTTGCTTAATGTCACCTTGGGAGCAAAACTGGGAAGAGGGACACGTTTGTCTGCAAAGCCAGCTCCATTTTAATCTGTGATTTCTTCTCGAAATTAATTTTTAATTACACCGTGATACATGAATATGTTCTCCTTATAAAAATGGAATGATATGATGAGTCTGAGTTTCCCTTGACCACTCTTTTCAAGCTAACTCATTCCCAGAGGTCACCGTTATTATCAGGGCATTGAGGATCTATCTGAGAATATTTCCTGTGTATTCACATACGTGTATATGCACGTGTACGGGTTAAGGGACATGGTTTTGTGTGTGTATATATGTGTTTGCTTTACAGAAAGGAAGATCATACTATGTGTTTTGTTTAGTCACTTGCTTTTTTCAATCAACACTATTTCTGGGAGATCTTTTATATACATACTATTCCTTTTAATACCTGTGTATATTCCTTGGTTTGGCATACACACAATAGTTCACTTAGCCCTTCTGCCCTTAGTGAACAGGGATGTTGTTTCCAGTTTCCTTTTACTTTCCCACCTCCTGGAATTGGCCAGTTCTTCCTACCCTTGGGCTACCGGGGTCCATGCATTGTCCCCATGATGCCAAGTAGTACTCACTGAGCCCACCGGGCCACCTTCTGTCATGTAAAGTTTCCTTTTCATTTATTGAGAGACAAGTGCCAAGTTCAACTACCTTGTTCTGGAGTCTTCCTCCATTTCAGAACTCGGGATGACTCCCTGCTACTTGCAACAGTAGTTCTCAAACTTCCCAGTTGTGTTTGTGCTTCTGAACTTCGCTTATTTTGTTTTCTCTGCTTCGATTTCCTTTTTCATTCTCCCCTTTTAGCCCTCAGTTCCACCTGGCAGATTTCTACTCATCACTCAAGGCCCAGTTTAAATGTCACTTTCTGCACAGTCTCCCTCTGCTCTCTCCCTGACCTTCCCTTTTTACTTGTTTTTTAAATTCCATTACTAATAAAATGTATGCTTTGGTACACACACACACACACACACACACACGCACACTCATGTACACACATTTTTTACATTCAGTTATACAGGGTCCCCAGGTATGGTTGTTAAGGCTTGTACTGCACGGGACTGTGGGGCGTCGTTCACATTAATAATGGTTGCATATTTATTTTGTAATATGTTTATTTGAGGGGCACCTGGGTGGCTCAGTTGGTTAAGTGACTAACTCTTGAATTCAACCTGGGTCATGATGTTGGGGTTGTGGAACTGAACCCCATGCCAGGCTCTGTGTTGAGTGTGGAGCCTGCTTGGGATTCTCTCTCTCCTTCTCTCTCTGCCTTCCCACCATGCACGTACCTGATCTCTCTCTCTCTAAAATAAATAAATAAAATCTTAAAAAAAAATCTTTATTTGAATTATTGTGTTTTGACCACAGCTCAATTTATTTACCTTTCTAAGGTAATAATTTTAGGCACTCCACTGTGTTTTTATCCTTCAGCTTTGCGGGGGGGGGGGGGTGTTAATAATAACTGATATGTGTATAACACTTCACATAATTACAAGGCATATTCACATATAATGATAATAATAGTTTCCATTTTAGTCTTTTTATTAAGTGTCTCTCATATGCTAGGCATCTCTCAAGAAGATTTTTTACATGCATTCATTATTTCATTTAAACATCATAAGTACTGGGGCGCCTGGGTGGCACAGTAGGTTAAGCGACCGACTCTTGGTTTCGGCTCAGGTCGTGATCCCAGGGTCCTGAGATCGAGCCCTGAGTCAGGCTGCACGCTCAGTGCGGTCTGCTTCAGATTCTCTCTCCTTCTCCCTCTGCCCCTCCCCACCCCCTGCACTCCTCACACACACACACACACACACACACACACACACACACTCTCTCTCTCGCAAATAAATAAATAAATCTTAAAAATAAAAATCATAATTACATGCAAAAATAGATATCATTAGGGGCGCCTGGGTGGCTCAGTCGTTAAGCGTCTGCCTTCGGCTCAGGTCATGATCCCAGCGTCCTGGGATCGAGCCCCACATCGGGCTCTCTGCTCCGCGGGAAGCCTGCTTCTCCCTCTCCCACTCCCCCTGCTTGTGTTCCTTCTCTCGCTGTGTCTCTCTCTGTCAAATAAATAAATAAAATCTTAAAAAAAAAAAATAGATATCATTAGTTCCACTGAACGGTGAGGGAAGCTAAGGGACAGTGAGATTGAGTGACTTGCCCAAGGCCATTACCACTAAGTGCAAGCGCTATGTCCCTACTCCTTGACCCGCCATGACCCATTTTATCGAGGAGGAAACAGAAGCTCAGAGTGGTTAAGAGCCTTATCTTTACCTTGTAACTCAAAAGCTCATATGCTTTGCTCTATTGCATATTAGCCCTTAGATTATCTTTTTTTTTTTTAATTTTTATTTTTTTTAAAGATTTTTTTTTTTTAATTTATTTATTTGGCAGAGAGATAGCACAAGTAGGCAGAGTGGCAGGCAAAGGGAAAGGGAGAAGCAGGCTCTCTGCTGAGCAGGGAGCCCGATGCGGGGCTCGATCCCAGGACCCTGGGATCATGACCTGAGCCAAAGGCAGCCACTTAACCGACTGAGCCACCCAGGCGCCCCTAGCCCTTAGGTTGTCTTAATTAAAACCAAAATGCTCTAATTGCAGTTTTTTTTTAATTAACTGTGAATTTTTGGTAAAACTTAACGATAAAACCACACCTTGCAGACGAAGAGATTGGAGTTGAGAAAGTTTTAGTGACTGGCCCAACATTTATCTAGTAAATGGCTAGGCTGGGATCTGCACCCAGGGATTCTGACTTCAAATGCCTTACAACATCTTACAATCAGGTTATGGACTGCAGATGGCCCCACTTCCCCCCGGGCCTCACCACCGTGTCACTCCAGAGCTGGTGTCTCCATCAACAGCCAGCAGCCCACATCACCACCCCCAAGGACATGATCCCTTTTGAACTTCAGGTGATAAAAGCAGAGATACATAGAGCTGTTCACCTGACTAGAATGCCAAGGGCGCCTAGCTGGCTGAGCGTCATCTGGGAAAGCTGGAACCTGCTGGGGGAGGGGGCGGGGATCTGAGTGGCACATGGCGGAGCTCCCTGGACCCCGAGGAGAGGCAGGGTGCTATCTGTGCTTGTAGATTCTGGCCGGGGCCGATACCTTTGCATTTGTTCTGAGAGGGATGAGACAGTGCTGTCTTGACAGGCGGGGCACCAGAAGCTGCTAAGTCAGTGCTGCCGTGTCCCTGGGGGTGGGGGCTTCAGGGGGGTCACTCAGCTCCCCGCTCTGCCTCACTTGCCCATTGGCTGGTTCGCCAGGGCTTTGGGAATATTGCAAGGAATGCATGTGTGGAGCATGGGAGAGTAAGACTAGTTTTGAAGGAGGTCATATCAGTTAGAGAATGATGGCCCTTTTGCAGTGAGAGAAGTCCCAGTTTTGGAATGCAAGCCTGCTCCATTCGGAAGCCCAAGCTGTTTTCCTCATATCCCTGCACCTGACTCACCACTAACTTCCCAACTGGGCATTTCTTTTGAGCCCCTCACGTCACAGAGCAGGGCTGCAGTGATGAGCTCCCACTTGAAGGCCACAAGCCCTGGTCTGAGGCCTCAGAAGGCCATACTCTCGGCCCTTGGTGTACTGCCCTTTAGACAGGCTTAATACGGGAACCCAAATTGATTGCTTTTTGAATTTGTTGTTTTGTTAATTTCATATAAAACAGCAACTGATCATGGGCTCATTAACTGGTTGCGGGCAAGTCACGGAGGCTCAGGGCATGAGGTTGGGACTTACTGTTCTGCCGCCCAGCCGAGCAGGAGGCAGGCATGAGGCCCACAGGTGGGAGGGCAGTCCAGTGTCCGGGGTGGGCTTGAGTAACGCAGTGGGCTTTGCGGTTCTGTGCAGGATGTGCAATCAGGAGGGGGTATGAATCGGTGGTCAGTCCATGTTTCCCACCGAGGGAGCTTTTCATTTTAAACTTATTTTCTTGGCATGGCTCCCTGTTCCTTTGCTTCCCGGTGTCCCTGCTCTGCATCCGCGAGCTGTTGCCTGCTAACCCCAGCATCTGAGCATCTGGCTGCCGCCACGGGGATCCCAGCCTCCTCTCTGGAACAGGCGGGCTTGGGGGCAGTTCCTGCCCGGGGCACAGGCACTGTGGAGAGCGAAAAACCAAACAAAAGGACAAGCAACAACAACAACAACAACAAAAACCCAAATGAAAGAACCAGAGCTGAGGTGAGGGATGGAATAATACCTGTGCTGGGGCACATGCAAAGGCGTGAACCGGGGACAAGCGGGGCAGGGCAGAGGCATGGCAATCACCACGGGAGGCGCAACTTCTAGACACTGGTGATTCTGAGGTCGAGGAGGCGGTAGGACAGCCGTCTGGAAGGGAAAGGAGTCTCCAGGGAGAAGAGGTTCTGGAGTCCAGACGCTACCTGTGAGGGGAAGGGTGAGACTGTGCGGTCAGACGGTCAGAGTCAATGTCTGTGGGAGACGGGCACCACTGGGTGATGCTGAGTCTGGTTCTCGCAGCACTGTTGACCGTTACCATTGGCCACAGAGCTGACAGTCTGTGGTGGGAAGTGTCTGTCACATGCTCACACCAGCCCAGGTGGGTCAAGAATTGACAACATCCAGGGCGCCTGGGTGGCTCAGTTGGTTAAGCGACTGCCTTCGGCTCAGGTCATGATCCTGGAGTCCCAGGATCGAGTCCCGCATCGGGCTCCCTGCTCGGCAGGGAGTCTGCTTCTCCCTCTGACCCTCCTCCCTCTCATGCTCTCTGTCTCTCATTCTCTCTCTCTCAAATAAATAAATAAAATCTTTAAAAAAAAAAAAAAAAGAATTGACAACATCCATTAGGAATTAGGTCCAGCCGAGGGTCAGGGTGAGCTCTGTTTTCTGCCTGTACTTCTTGATTCCTGCCTCATTGTTAAGCTGACGTTTAGGTACGTTCTCATGCCGACCAGTTTCTGTAGGTCTTCCAATCACCAAAGTAGGACTTAGGACCCACAGATCTGAGCCTTCTTTCTGACTCCCTCAGTGCTCACTTGGACATCTCTGAAATAGCTGTGGAAAATTCACAATTGATTGGTGGCTCATGTGGCCCTAGAAAGCATTTCTTAACTCTCAATATGATTGTACCAATGGACTAAGAATGTTCCCCTGTGCTTATGCTACTAAGATGAGTTAAGTCATGCCAACTTCTCAATTAACAATCAGAAAGTGTACTGTGGACCTGGTGACAAATCATATGTCAAAGGTGCTTTGTCACAGGCAGAAATGAATTTGGGGAAAAGTAGATTTGATGCTCAAAGTGCACTCCCAGCCTGGGTTTATTTACACTCAAATTCCTCAATATCTGCTAACAAAGATGTCTCTTCCCAATAGGAATGCCAGACTGCAGAGAGATTTCCCCTGGGAGCCTTACACATCTGGATTAGAAATTTTAAAAAAAATCATCCAGTTACTTCTGTATAGTTGGAAGTTTAGCAGAATATAGCCATAAGAATAAAGCTATATAGCTTTGTCCCTTCCAGCTCAGAGGTCTTCCCATTTTACCAGGCTGCACCCCAGGTCAATTAAATCAGAGTCTCTGGGGAGACCTCAGCATCAGTAACTTTGCAAAAGTTCTCTAGGGGATCCCAGTGTGCAATCAAGGCTAGTGCCCACTGCTGTAAGAGTGAGCCGTGCTCTCTAAGGCCAACTTATAAAATTGAAACCAGGTCACAGGTGTGATGGGATATAGATGCTCTCAACCCTTAGCATGACCAGAGCTACTTGGCAGGGCGGTGTTACCTGCGGCCTCAAACCTCCTCCCCTAGGTTGCTGAGGAACATGACCATTTTCCATGTGACACAGGCTGAGAGCACCTGGTGGTTTAAAATCAATTCTTCCACTTACAGAAAGTCGGCACGAGTGCCATGTAGCCAACAGCAGTCAATGTAAGCTGACCTTTGGGCCAACCCTGTAAACTGGCAGCTTCCAACATACAGCACCTGCGATGTGTGTGTTTCATTTCTCTCTCCCTCGCTCCCTCTCTCCCTCATCTGTCTGTGTCCCGACTGTCTGCCTGCCTGCCTACCTGTCATTCAATTTACTTATTTATATTATGTTCCCAACAGTTTTTAAAAAAGGAGTCCTTGGAAAATATTATTACTAATCTTTAATAAGTAGAAGACATTAATGAGTGGTTGTTTAGGTTCCTGCTCCTCTGGATTTATTTACCCGGTCTCATATTCTGGAATTCCCTTATGTGTGCACTTCTTGCATCGCAGGATTTACTTACCTGGTGTCTCACGGGAATCCCCTTATCCACATTTCCCTGTTTCCGTACCTTTCCCATTCTTCACGGCCCACTACCAGTGCTGTCTTCTTGGCACAGCCCTGCCATCAGAAATAGAATCTCGTGCATTTCTGAGCATTGCAGCCCAGGTCTTAAAGCATCTGTCACTCCACCCAGCAAGCAGGTGGTTGTCTGTAGATAGGTCTTATCTCCTGGTGGTGGATGTTATTGGTGGCCTATCAACCTCCCACTCACCTTGTAACAGATTGTATTTTCCAAAAAGAAGTTGCAACAATAATTCCAGTCTCCTATATTCTTCCAGAATCTTGCCATGGAACCATCAAGATGTGGAGTTTATGTTCCCTTCCCTTGAACCTGGGTGGGTCTTTGTGACTTCCTGTGCTAACAGATGTGACAAAAGTGAGGCGAAGTTAGAAAAGGCTACAAAGCATCCCCCTGACTCTATCTTAGGACATGTACCTCCAGAGCCCTGAGTTGCTGTATAGGAAATCCAGCGACTTGCAAGCTGCCTGCTGGAGAGATGATGCAGAGGCCTGACAGAGATAAACAGAGATGCTGCCGAGCCCCCTGGCGATCTTCAAGGAGCCCCTCCTCCAGTTGATGCCATATGCAGCAGAGATGAGTTGTCCCCGCTGAGTCTTGCCCAAATTGCAGACTTGTAAGCTAAAGAAGATGATTATCAAGATCGTTTTTAGGCCACCAGGTTTTGGGTGGTTTGCTATGCTAATAAGCAACCAGAGCATTACTCTTCCTCCTTCTTAACACAATTTCAGTGTTGTTCAGCTCTCTAGCCCTTTCCCACCAGCTCGTGTGCCCGATTTAGAGGGAGCTGGCCCCATCCCCAGTTCTGCGGGTAGCTCTGTTTGGGCTAAGGGGATTCCTGTCCACTTGTAAGTGATTGTTTCAGGATTCAATTCAGGCCCAAGTACAAGAGGAGAGGTTTGTTGAGGATTTCTTGGTTTGTTCTTTTCTCTTTTCTGGGAAAACTTCTGGAAGCTACTTTTTCCCTCTCTTTTTAGATTTTTGTTATGTGCAGACATGAGGTCCAGAACCACTATACCAATATGATTACTAGCCTGAGATGAGTCTCCCTCACCAAGAAAAGCAGAGGCCAAAAGAATCACGGAGGAATGGAGCCAGAGACACTGGACTATACCATTCCTGAAGCCCACCCAACCGCAGAACTTCCCAATACATGAGTGTATCATTAAGGTCAGGTTTTGCTGAGAATCATGCATTCCTAAAGTAACAATGATTTAAACAGGATAGAGGCTTAACTCTTTTTCATGTAAAAGTCTATAGGAATGCAGGTCAGGGCCAGTGTGGTGACCACATTCTATGAAGGAGTCAGGGACCCAGGATTCCTCCAGATCATCAGCCCACTATCTCCAGGATATGACCCTTATCGTTAAGGTTCAAGATAATGGCATCTGTTTTCCAGGCGGCTCTAGGGAGGAAGGCATAAGGAAGAAGAAGACAGAGTGTTATGTACCATCTGTCTCTTAGGGAAGATTCTTTGATGTTGCCAGCTACACTTCTGCTTCTATCTTTTTGGCTAAAACTTAGTGTGAAGGAGGCTGGGAAAGTAGTTTTTATTCTGGGTAGCCAAACTCTTCGGTAATAATAGGGGATATATGACTATGGGATATTAGGGGACAACTCAGTCTTTGACACAGTGAGGCAATAAACTTCTTTACCATTTAAGATGAGTTTATATTGGATTTTCCGTTAACTTGTAGCCAAAGACATCTTGACTGACACACCCTCTTTCTAGTGTGTAATCTAGAATACTCTTTTATTGCCAGTCTGTCTACTCAGAAGTTCAAGTCTGGGTGACCTCAAATTAATAGACAGGAAGAGTCTCTCATCTTAAATCTTCTAAGGGAGATGATGTCATAGCACAAGGAACAGTCTAAGTCCAGGGATGGAAATATCTTTCGTATTGAATGCCAACCTCATCACACTAACCCTGCAGGAGGACAAATCCACATTCTGTTTTGTTTGCTGTTATAACCCAGCACCTATTCCAATGCCTGGCACAGGGTAGGTGTTCAATAAATAGCTGTTGACTAAGTGAATGCCTAGATGAATTCTGATAGGTTGACATAGATTGCCTAAGGAGCAGTGTTGAGGAGGATTCCAGGGCTTCATCTTGGCTGAGCTCAAGATGGGGGATGCCAGGTTATCTGCCATCACTGGGGATTGATGAAGAAATACCTCAGGTGATTCTTAAGAGCAGGGATCTGTTATGCATCTTACACATTTTATGCATATCTATTTTCAATTAAAAACTATCTTTTCCCATAAAATTACATTTTTTTCCGCATAAGAAAACCTGCCACAGTAACTTGCACGTGGTAGGAATCAATCAATATTTGTTAAGTATTAGTCATGTTTTCCAAAAACAGTGCTCTGCAGTCAGTGGGCACTCAATCAACTGCCCACTGATTGATGTGTTTTAATTAAACATTTCTACATATGCCTTCACATCTATTTACCCCGATTAGCACCTTTTTAACCTAAAAAAGAAATATAATCAGTATATCACAACTTGTAGGTGATGTTAAAGGAGCAGCAAACACTAGTGAAGGACTCGAACCATAAAAAACCTACGTGAAGATGGTTTTTGTTTACTTTCAAGGAAAATAATTCAAAGTGCATATTAAGCTCTAGGAGCAATGACAAGAACAAGAATGTCAAAGTAGTCCCGGTAATAATGGGAAGCTAATGAGACACATGTGTGCAATGTGATCTCCCAGTGGGCTGTTTGGGATGGAATGCCTCATGAAGAAGGGAGGGCCAGTCCTTCTCTAAGAATCTTCTAGGTGCCGGTGCATTTAGAACACTAGGTCCAGTTTTCAGACTTATGTGCTCCATCCTCAAAAGAGGCCCATGTACGTGGAATAAAAAGAGAAATGCACAGAAATACAAATGGTTAATAATAGCCAACGTGTGTTTATGTGTTGGACCCTGCTCTAGTCACTTCATATTTGTGCTTAATTTAGGGCTTATAACAAGCCCATGAGGTGGCTACTACTACTTTAAGGAACCAGGTATTGATTTGTGATTAGAAATGTAAGGGGAGCCTTGTGCATAGCTCAGCTGAGAAGGATCAAGAAAGAAGTCAGAGTTGTTGACTCTAGAATACACTGCAATTAGTTAAGAACAAACCATGGTCACTGGTATTTGACTTAGAACATGGAGAAAAGAAATGTACCTCCGAAAAGGAACTCAGGCTGCGTGCTGAAAACAGCATTGTAATGAGAGTGGGACAGTGCAGATTGGTCCTCGGGGTTGTGCCCTTCTGAGACGTTGGGCAGCATTAGCACGGACAGAATGGGCACCTTCTGTGGGTGTTTTTTTATTCAGTAGTAATCACACATAGGATACGGAACTCTTGGCAGAAAAATGGTAGAGGAGATATTGGTACAAGGGAGATATTCCTGGAGGAAATATCTTTGTGATCTTTCTAACCCTTAGAGTTTATACATTTTTAGATTAGAATATACCCAATCGCAGACATTTTATTAAAAAGTCACCATTTCTTCTTCTTTTTCTCCTTCCCTTCTATGCTTTCTTCCTTAAGAAGAATTAGATTACTGTGCCATGAGCTGGAACATTAGATAAATGCGCTGTTGCCATCTCTTCCACTTTATGACTTTTGTGGCCTGTGAATTACTAGACTGTTATAGAAAAGTTGACTCGGATGATATCTTAATAATGGTAATGAAGGGGAGAAAGCAAGTAACAGAGAGTCTCTTATAAACCCTCTCATTACTAGCAGCTCTTCCATCTCCTTAGGTCCCTCTTGACATCCTTCTGCCTGGAAACTTCCTGAAGAACTCAGAGTATACTTTAAACAAAGCTATTATACCCAACTCTGTGATGGAGTACTTCTGCCCAACAGTCTGGGAACATTCCTAAGATGATGACAAGGATGAGTGCAAGACCTGGAGCGTTTGTGTCATCCAGTTTGAGGTATGATGAAAGGCAGATCAAGGATGGTGCCTGAAGCCCACTTCCCTTCCTCAGGGAAGCTCTGGGTTCCTCTGGGTGAATGTTTGCAAACCCCCTAGGAATGTTTAATTTGCCACTGTCCACCAGATATTACATCGTGGAGGAGACCCTGAAGAGCGATTTCAGGGATGGAAGAAGATTGGGCACGTGTGGTATGCAATGCCCAGGAGGAGGACGTGGGGTAAGAATTTAAATCCTGTTTCCATCCTCATTTATTTTCACTCCAGTCTCCTAGCAGTGGTGAAATAAACTGACCATATAGGGGTTGTGGTTCCTTCTTATCATTAGAACCTGGGATATTCTTTTGCAGAGATGCAGAGAAATTAATACGAGGTGGTATTTGTCTCACACTTTCATAAGAGTTTGAACTAAAATTTCTGAAAAACGAGAGAGTGATTGAACAAACCTATGAGATTGCTAAACGACTGAAGGGATACACTGCATAGGGACAGGACTAGGTCATGCAGCGGGGGTGGAAGTGTGATCGGAGAGCGACAACAGCGCCTCCTGCCGAGTGCTGCGAAGCAAGGAGCCTGGTGAGAACACCACTGTCTACTTTGTTTTGTTTTTTAAAGATTTTATTTATTTGACAGAGAGAGACACAGGGAGAGCAGGAACACAAGCAGGGGGAGTGGGAGAGGGAGAAGCAGGCTTCCCGCCAAGCAGGGAGCCCGATCCCAGGACCCCGGGATCATGACCTGAGCCGAAGGCAGACGCTTAAATTCTTTTGGAAACAACTTCCCAGGTGCCGAACACACATTGGAACTTTTTTCCCCTCTGCCATTAGGACCACTACTCATTAGAGGTCAGTATCTCCAAAGAAACCAAAAAATATTCATTGACTTTTAGGGCTCTGTGACTCTCTGACCACCAGTGGAACTGTCACCAGAGACTAAGGTGTGATCTTTGGTTATGCGTCAAAGCTTTGGTATCTTCCTAGGCTTCAGGTGGAGAATTGCAAACCTTAGTACTCTGAGGGCGTTGGAATGGTAAGGGATTCAATTTTGGCAATAAAAGTGTTTCCATCTCCTGGTGTTTTTCCTTCTGGAGTGCTTGTATATTTCAGGAGAACACTGTTTCATGGCTTGAACATGGGGAATAAAATCTTCTTGGGGTCTGCAGTGTTTTCCCCAGTGATCTCAGTCCTATGCCTGAGTCCTTCTGCTTTTTCATCCCTTCTGCCTCTCTTTTTTCTTCGGACTCAGCTTGACATGGAACTGTAATTTTAGGAATACTGAGCCCTGTCCAAACTGGGGGTGGGTGGAAGGAGGGGACGTGTGAAGTGTCAGGGCTCCCAGGGGCAGAGCTAAGTGCTGATGGATAGCCTGTCTGCTGCCAGAGCTGGGACTTGGCCCTGTGACCTAGCTCTGTGACAGCCACACTTTAACAAAAACTGTTTGAAGAGCCTGCTGTGCTCACATCCAGATTGTTCTTTAGGCCCAGCTATGGTTCTTCAAAGTCTGAATGCAAGGGCACATTCTGCCTCTCACACCTGGCAGAAATGTGCCAAGGAAGTGACAGTTTTTCCCCAGCTTCTGTTTTATCTCTGGCCCTACAGAAGGCCCTATGGCTCCCCCATTCAACGAAGGATCTAGTTTTCTTCCCTCCTTCCCTCCCTCCTTCTCTTCCTTCCTTCCTATAGTCCCCATGTTTTACGTTAGAGCCTCAAACCTTATTCATCTTAGAGCTGAAAGTTTGTACCCTTTTACCAACCTCTCCCTCTTCCTTCCTAGATAAGACTAGTTTCTTGTTTCATTTTTAGTTGTGAAGTGGGTCCATTTCTAACTGGATTAATGTCGCATACAGCCTCTGATTTTAGCCAGGTTTCCAAGCTGAAACTTGGCACTGATTCTGTGGCACAGGGACTAGAGAGGCAATGGTTAGGGAGGAAGCCGCTTCAGTGGCAGAAATTCAGGGACTGAGAGGAATAATAATGAGTTTGACGCCTGGGGGCTCCTCTAAGGTAAGCAAGGAGCTTATGTTTCTTGGAACTGAACCACTGTCGCTCCACAAGAAGCAGAAGGATGATCCAGTGACTTTAATTCTCCTGGGAATCAATAAAAAAAAAAAAAATTTTTTTAAAGAATGGATCCAGTTTTCAAAACAATAAAAAGATTTTTTTGTTTGTTTCTTTTCCTTTCTTTCTTCTTCCTTCATTGTTTTCTTCCCTCTTCCCTCTTCCTCCCTCCTTCCCTTCTTGCTTTTTTTCCTCTCTTGCCAATATTCCCTAATACAAAGAATCCAAAGATAGTTATTTCTTTGTTGAGAAGTAAAGGATGTGCACGAATGAACCATCACAATTTATGATGCCCTGGGTGCTCTATTCATAACCGCATTGCTATTTTACGATGCCTATCAAGGATTATGGGTGCAGGCTTTAGGAAAAATTGCCTTGTATGTTTATTCATTTCATAGTTATGCCATCTACTGCCTTGGTTTCCACATTAATAGACAAGAAAGAGAACCTGGACAGGAGGTGATGTACCAGGCATTTAAAACTCAATTGAACCACTTGAGGGGACTCTTCATCATGAACTTGCCAGAAGGGGCCTTGCTTCATGCACTTTCATGTCCCGTCATGTGTGGCCTAGTGTCTCCCACAGAGTGGATGTCCACTCAGCTCTGACTGTGGAAACGGAAGATGTAAGTCTGAACTGCCCTTCCCTCACTCTACTGTGACCTTCTGGAAGGAAGGTACCATGACTTAAAAAAAAAGTCAAGGGGCGCCTGGGGGGCTCAGTTAGGTTGAGCGTCTGCCTTGGGCTCAGGTCCTGATCTCCAGGTCCTGGGATAGAGCCCCGAGTCTGGGCTTCCCTCTCAGTGGGGAGCCTGCTTCTCTCTCTCTCTCTCTGACCCTCCCCCCTGCTCAAGTTTTCTCTCTCTCTCTCTCTCTCAAATAAATTAAAAAAAAAAAGTTAAAAAAACTTCAGGTCCCACCCAGATATTATAAAGCACAATAACTAAACTACAGTACATGATTTACACTCAGTAAGTGATGAGAGTGTTTGTTTTTTCGGTGTGTAAGCAGCTCCTGGGTTGCCTTTAAGAATGTATAGTAATCGAAGGGGCCCAGAGTCTAGGGGAGTCTGTTTATCCTGTGATCATCTTAAAAAAGGAATGAAAGGACACCAAGATAGTATAGCTCTTGCTATGACCATCCAAATGTGTGCCATTCGCTGGGGTTCAGTTATAACCCCATGTTGTAGAACTCAGTCGCTGCCACTTATTGACTTTTCCCCATGGAATTCTCCAGAAGTCTTTCAGCTGTGAATAACTAGCGTGTGAACACCAGCACTGCGTGAGCCTCTGTGTGCAGAGCCTGCATTCGAGGAGGGAGCAGGGCAGGACGAAGAGCAGACAGCAAAAAGACAATCGTAGGTCAGGTTCTTTTGGCTTCAGGAACTTACCATCTTGCTCAATAAAGAGAAAATGCATGCAAACCCACGTGTTTACTCCTTAGCTCTTCAGTGACTCCAAAGAAGCTGTTTTGAGGCTGTTAGAATGCGTTTCCCTGAAGCCCTGAAAGATAAACTGAGTTTCTCCCAACAGAACTGTTATCTACAGGCTCCCGTCTGCATGGCTGTATTTTATTCACACACACACACTCATGGTTTCTTTGGTTACATGGGTCCCCTATGGCCTTCCTGAGGTTCGTCACATCCTTTCTCACACACAGTGACTGCTGAAGATATCAAGTCTTTCCTAACAGCTCAGCAGGTGTGGTTTCCATGTGTAGGTAGTCTCTTAGACACTCTTCGCAGGCTTATCCTACCTCGAGGTGAGAGAGGGTGGGATGGCCACACTGTAAATCATCTTCCCGAACATGTTCTCTGGGAGCCGCCTCTAAGGGAGCCAGATCATAGCAACCTGTGTAGTACTTTCTACCAGCAAGTTCAAAACTATTGTGAACAAAGCCCAATTGATCCCAGCACATTTTTTGGGGGGGGAAGGTAGGGTATCCTATTTGAAGGGAGGGAAACTAAGATACAGGGGTGAGGTTACTTTCTTGAGGTCATGGGGAGCTTGCAACAGACAGGAATGGAAACTTCCAGCAGTCTGCCTTCTTGGTCCAGCTTCCTGCCTTCAGCTTGGGAATGGTAAGGCTGAATTTGATCCTGAGTGGGTTCTGATCCATTCTTTATCTGACAACGGGCGGGAGCTCTTCTTATGCCAGCCTGCCGCCCCTGCAGTCCAGAAAGAACCTTCGCACTTTGGGGCTTTTGCTGAACAAGACATAGGGATTTGTTCTGGAAGAGCTGATTGCCAGGCCAGTGGGGTCTCGTGGGAGCCGTGTGGTCTTGGGAAAGTCATTTTAGTATCAGATTCCGTTTCCTTATGTGTAAAATGGGAAGGCAATCCTGATGACAGGGCAGGGTTCCGTGAGGTCCTAATGCACCACCAAGTGTTTTAATTAAAAAAAAAACAACGCAGGTGTTTATTTTTGTAAATTAAAAACTTTATGCAACTTGAAACATACACATATCAAATATTAACATTCTCTAAGAATCTGTTTATCTACTACTCACTTCCTTTTGCATTTCTTAAAATTGGGATTCTTCCAGCTGTCTACCTCACCCACTGACCTTCCCTTTCCTAAATTGTTTTCCTGAAGAGCTTTGTTCTCCTTGTTGTCATCTCCAGAAGCTTTGTTTTCATGTTCATTCTTTTAGAAGAATGTGGCTTCTGATACTTTTCAAGTTTTCTTGATAACAATCATTTATTTGGATTAAAAAAATCACAACAAATAAGTCAAGCAGATTTGAAAGACAATTATATGGTTTCACTCATATGTGGAATATAAGAAATAGCACACAGGATCATAGGGGAAGGGAGGGAAAACTGAATGGGGAGAAATCAGAGAGGGAGATAAACCATGAGAGACTTGACTCCGGGAACCAAACTGAGGGTTACAGAAGGGAGGGGGTGGGGGGATGAGGTAACAGGGTGATGGGCATTAAGGAGGGCACGTGATATGATGAGCACTGGGTGTTATATGCAACTAATGAATCACTAAACACTGCATCAAAAACTAATGATGTACTATATGTTGGCCAATTGAATTTAAATTAAAAATATCACAGCATCTATGGATGCAGGAGTGGATCAGATGACATCCAGAGTATGTGAAGTAAAAGTGGATCCATTTCCCTTCCCTCCAGTCTCATCCCACTGCACTAGCCGGAGTTAACCAATGTGCATGCTACCTCTTCTTTCTCCGTGCTTATGCAAACACATCTGACATGAATATGGGTTCGTCTCCTCTATTTTATCCTCTACAGAAAGGGGATCATACATTAAATATGATACATATCATACATATATGATATATATGATAAATATGATATATATCATATTTATATATTTATTTATATATAATATAAATAGTTTGCAACTTGCATTTTGCTTTAAAATATATTCCTGGGGTGCCTGGGTGGCTCAGTTGGTTAAGAGTCCGACTCTTTACTTCAGCTAAGGTCATGATCTCAGGGTTCTGATTTAAGCCCCGTGTTGGGCTCCATGCTCAGTGTGGAGTCTGCTTGTCCATCTCCATCCCCCCTGGTAGCTCTCACGCACTCACTCTCTCTCTCTCAAATAATAAATAAAATCTTTTTTAAAAAATGTAACATATTCCTTCAGGTTAAAACACACATATTCTTTTTAACGGATGCACCGTATTTCATAGTACGGATATGTCATCATTTCTTCAATTATTGTCTTATTTATCTTGATTCAATTTTTCAAATTTTCCTCTCCCTGCTACCAGAGAAAGCTGCAATAGTCAAATACAAGTATTTTAAAACATATTGGTGCTTTTATTGCTGTGTGATAGATTTTCAAAAAAGGTGTCATTGGGTCAAAGAGAATGTGCATTTTGAAATTTATCAAATGTCAGATTGTTGTCAAAAAACTTATGGCAATTCATGCTTCCACCTGTTATATATGAAAAAGCCTGACTCCCCACATCCTGGCCCCCAGGGATGCCATCAACATTTCTGATCTGTTTTAATTTGTGTCTCCTTGATTATTGATGAATATGAGTACTTTTTCATGTTTAAATTGGCCATTTTTAGTTCTATTTCTGCGAAATTCCTGTTCATATTCTTTGCCCTTTTTTCTATGGTAAATTCTTTTCATATTAATATTAATTCATTTGCCATATGTAGTTCAGATGGGTTCTCCTAGTCTATTCTTTGTTTTCTGCTCTTCTTTATGGCATCTCTTGTCACATAGAATTCTTAAGTAATTCTCTCTCTTTTTAGAAATCTTTCTCTTGTTTTCTGTGCTGCTGCATAATCCCTGGTTTTCCCCTTCTTCCCTGAATGATTCTTTTTCCATTTATCTCCTTGTTTCCTCTTCTATCTCTTAATTTTGCCCTATAGCTATGAGTTCTTCCACTTAGTCTTTTTGTTCCCTTCTTAAAATCTTGGAACATTTATCAGTTCTTTTTCATTTCTCACCTTTATGCTGATGATGCCCTGATCGATATCTCCGGCACTAACCTGCAGCCTCAGATGTCCGGTTGGTCATCAGTCATCTGCACTTGGATCTGGCTTCTTCGCCTCATGGACAACTTGGGTAAGAACACATTCTTTGTTTTAACTCCCCAAACCAGTTCTTCCTGCTCACTTTCCTGACATTCTCAATACATCAGTTGTCTGTTACCTGGACTTGAAAGTTTGGGTTCACCTTCAACCCTGATATCAAGACACTCATCCAAGTTTTGTCAAGTCCAATCCTTTCCTCTCTATGCCTGACGGTCCCTTCCTAGTCTAACACCTGTCACTTTGTAAGGAAATACTCCCATTTTTATGGATGTGTAGTTCTTCCCATGAGGATGCAAGGATGTAGTATATTAGGAAATGCTCTTGTGCTTCAGAGGGTGGAGACACACTTCAGGGGGAAAGCTGTGGACATGGGGGTGATGGACAGGACATCTCACTGGTAGAATGAAGTCATGAGTAATGTCAATCCCTTGAGAAACAGGTGGTCCCTGCAGGTAAATCTGTGGAAATGAAGAAAGAGTTCCACTGACAAAGTTCTTCTTTAAGTTAGATGTCTAGGAAGTTGCTCCATATCATATGTTTTAAAGATGGTTTAGCCATATGGAACAGGCTAGAAAGTGAGGGTCCTAGGCAAGAGACGTGCAGGGATATCAGCCTTTGGGGTAGTGTGGTGTTCCGGGGAGATCACGAAAAACAGGGCAAGCTAGCTATAAAAATGATTAGAGACTTGTGTTTCATAAGTCAGATCGGTTTTCTGAGTACCCTTCCTGTGTTTCTACTTTGTTCCCCTTTATGATGTAGTGAAAACTTTTACAAGTTTTGGCTTGTGTCAGTGCTGCAAACGGACAGAGCAGACTTCTCCGGGAATCAGCAGGTGGGGGTGGTGGGGAGACTCAAAGGGAAGGAGCCGAGTCAGAGCAGCCACAGGACTTGGGAGGCAAAGTGCTGAAGTGATTGAGGATGTGGCTGCATAGCCGGACTCCTGTTGCCCCACTTACTAGCGGTATGACCTTTATCAAGTTGCTGGACCCTTCTGTGTCTCCGTTACCTCAGCCATAAAATGACAATAATAACGACACCTACTCAATATGGTTGCTAGGAAATTAAATATATTAATATATGTAAAGTGCTTAAAGCAGTGCCTGGCATATAATAAATATTGTATCAATCTCTGCTTATCACCAGGAAACTACTTTATAGGAACTAAAATTTGGAGTTTCTGTATTGTACTTTGTTGAAGAAAAGGGCAATCTCTCCTATTCTTCATGCCCTGAAAAATTACTCAGCTCCGTTTGCCATCCTGGTCCAGATACCATTTGCATCGCACCCCCAGAATAGTCTTCCTCAGCTCACTTCCACCATGAACATGGATCCGTTCTGTCTGTGAAACATTGCCTTTTTTTTTTTTTTCTTACCCTTTGCTTTGTTTAGGTTGGTCTCATCTACTACCCTTGTTCCCACCTCTTTGACTTAATTAGGAAGTCTCCCTCACCTGGTATGTCCTTCGTTCCCAACTCTTTCTCTCCCTTCTACCTCCACTCCACAAATGCTACCTATCCTAGGTCTAGATTAATGCAAATGTTTCTAGGACATATTTCATGACTACCTTACCTTTCACTGTTTCACATGTGCCTTTGACTCAACATATTTAGATTTGAGCTATTTATCCCTGATTCTTCCCACTCACTTTCTTATAATTTCTCTCCTATTGCTGCCTGCTGGCATGTGAGTTGAGAACACCCAATAGAAATTAAGAACACCAGTAGCAACACATCATCACTGACACTTCTCATCCCTTATTCCAAATATCGATTGGTTACCATGTTGTCTTGGTTCTACATCCTGAATCGTTCTTTATTCCATCCTTCTCATTAGCTTTTGTCTTGATTACTGAAATCAACTCCTAATTATTTCCTTGACTCTAATCTTGTTCTACTCTAAACCATCTTCCATGCAGCAATTATAATAATTTTTCTAATACACAAATCAAATTGTCCTAGTCTCCCCTTTTGATATTGTAAAGGCTTTCCACTGTGGAAAGATAAAATCCCTTTCCTTTTTGCCATCTGGTCTCTGCCCCTCTACTATTCTTATCTGTCACCATTGCTCAACTTTTACTCTGAGTTTCAGCCATTAATGAATCATCATCATACCATTTCCTGACTCTGTGCTTTTGCGTGCTTAGTTCCTTCTACCTGGAAGACTCTTCACTCAGGAGTCTACTTGGAAAACACCTTCAAAACTCTCTTTAAATGTCACCTTTTTGTGATTTTTTTTTTTTAGTTCTTATGCTCATCTTAAGCAGTATCTTTCTATCTATCTCTATCAGCTATCTATAAATAATTCAATCTTCCTAGATTATAATATATTATAAAATAATAAAGTAAAATTTAAATATAATTTAAAAATTATATAAACATAAA
Organism: Halichoerus grypus; assembly: GCF_964656455.1. Taxonomy (NCBI): domain Eukaryota; kingdom Metazoa; phylum Chordata; class Mammalia; order Carnivora; family Phocidae; genus Halichoerus; species Halichoerus grypus. Next base: position 53,375,531 of record NC_135716.1, read on the forward strand.
AATCTATGTATATGTTATAAATTATAAAATAAAATATAAAATAATTATATATATATAGATTATATATAATATCTATTATCCATATATATAATATATAGTTATATACACACACTACATTGGAAGTAAATTATTTGTTTGTTTACAGGTCTGCCTCTCTTTCTAGACTGAGTTCTTTGTGGGTGGGATTGTGGGTTATTCATATACCTCTTGTTTAGCATGATGCTTCATATGTTATAGGTAGTCCATTAGTATTTATTGAATAAATTAACAAACAGAATAACTCATACGCTTTACAAGTAGAGGGTAAAGTGTGCAAAGGCAAAGGCAAGCACAGTGCCTTTTATATACGCTCTTGCGTCTCAGTCATATTTGGAACTTAGTAGGCAATCAACAAATATTTATTGACAATCTCTGTTGAGCTCGGCCACATGGGAGTAGAGTCTGTTTTATATTATTATTAACAAATGTTTTTATGCATATATGCCATGCTCACATAATTAGATTTAAGTTCCTTTAGGGTAAGGACAATACTTTATGCATTACTAACCCCACAGTGACCCTTCCAGTGCTGTTTCATGAATGTCCATTGATTGGATAACCAGGTAGCAAAGCCTGGATTATTTCCTTCCAACTTTTATGGCTTTTTATTTCCTGGAACAGTATCTGGCCTCTCCCATTAATGGTTCCTAGTGAAGATGTTGCCTAGGCCTCTGGGAATAACCTACTTTGGGCCAAGCAAGGGCTCTAAGCTCTTTTTACATGTCCTGATGTGCTCTGACAGGAATAACATCTCTAGGTGTCTCAAATAACACACTCTTGAGAGCACCTGGTCATTGACTTTTGCCAGGAAATGGCAGTGTTCCAGGGCCTGTTCATTCTGGCTGGCGGTGAGCTGAGTGAATTCTGGGCAGCCTGTCAAACTTGGGTGGCTATTTTCAATTCTGCCCCAACCAGCCGAGAACTCCTCTGTGTTTCCTTATGTGCCAAGCAAAAATGATAATTGCCTCTCATCTATCTCGATGAGTTATGATGAGGCTAAACAAGATGATGCAACATGAAGGAAGCCGCGCTTGGAAGTGCTCGAACAGCATCAATGCTGAGGAGAAACCGGAAAACTCCTTCTCACCCAATATTAATACCTGCTGTGACCTATAGTTGAGTGATGAAAATTATAAATGATTAGGAAGTGGGGTTTGTTCCGTTAGATAAGGATAATTATAGAATTATGAATATGAAACGCCTCTTTTTTCTTCCATTTTAATACATTTTAATCTAATGAGTATTTGTTATCTTCGAGGAATGTGTATTTCCTTAGTAATGTAAAAAAAAAAAATTAGTATTTTATGTCCAAGTCCTCTGTTTCTTAACAGATGGAGCAGACCGGAGTGCCTCCTAAACAAAATGATTGCCTGGGTCAGGAGTTGTCCTCACATGTGGTCAGACATTGCCCCCTGGTGGCCCAAGGGGATCCTGTATTTCCTCCAGAAAGGGAAAATGGGAATGCAACACGTCCTAGGCTGCGGTGCCTGAGGACCTCTCTCTCTCTCTCTCTCTCTCTCACACACACACACCCTTTCTTTCCTTACTGTTCTTTCTTCTCCACTGTGTTATTTAAAGCACCATAACTGCCATGTACACTTTAAAATTCCAGTGTAGTCTTATTTGCTCAGTTTGATAGTCGAAGAAACATATATTGACCACCTACTCTGTGCCAGGCATTTGCTACCACCAAAAAATTTTGGACAACTTTATTTTATCTATCCCTTTATTCTAACAGAAGCTCATCATTTTCCTAAGTTGTGTGAACGTGTGGGTGTGGATGTTTATACTTAACTGTTGTTGATCTCTTCTCACTATTGTGTATTTAACACCTAGCCCCGTATTTGGCACTTAATAGTCCCTCAGTAACATTTGTGGAGTGAATGGATAAGTTAAATCATTTCAGTTGTAATGTGATGATTGTTGAAAGAAGCAAACACAGGGTTATAGAAGCAGAGGGGAGAGCCAGCCAATTTGGGGAGGAGGGAGGGGAGGGAGGCGTGTTCAAGACAGCTCCTTAAAGGAGTCATGGGATGCCTGAGCTGCACAGGGAGGTAGACCAGCAAGCAGGGAGAACAGCATGACCAAAACCACTGGCCTGGGAAGGAGCATGGAATGTATGGGCTGCGATGATCAGTTCAGCATTGTCGGAAGGCGCCATGACTAAGACTATCCAGTGGGCAATTGGCAGCCACTGCAAGAGCACGAGCTAGTTACGTGTGTCTTTTAAGCAGATCACCGTCTGGATGGCCCCAGAGCTGAGGATCAGGTTCTCTTACCCACTGAGCCTGGTATGCAGGAGGGACTCCGCAAGAGTCAAATGCAAATACGACTCAGTAAGAATGGAAGTCAAATAAGAGCATTCCTGAGGGCGGTTGATGCAAGCAGAAGAGAAGTGAAGAGAGTGAACATGTATTTGTGTGTAGAAGGGAGAGCAAAGGACTGAGAATGAATGTGGCGTTTTTTCTCGGCTTGTGTAAACTGCACGATAGATCCTCCATGAATGTTTGCTGAATGAATCAATGAATCTTAGGGCTAGTTGCCAGAGAGAGAGTGAGCAGAAGTTGTTGCATTGAAATCCTACAGATTCTGTGGTTTCTTTAGTGTTCATCAGCTGCATTCATCAAGCCCTACTTTTGTTCTCTTTGGTGTTGCATTTCTCAGTCTGTGCCACGTACAGACCGAGACCACGGATGTGCTTAGATTTTTAACCTACATTTTATAACATTCCAACTCTAAAATGATTGAGGAAAGAAACCCTGAAATCTGGGTATCACTCCTAAAATTTCACCCCTAATTCAAAGTGTATAAGCTTTGTTGCCGGTGTGCTGCCATGAAAATTAGCTTCCCATTGGTTCATAGAATAGGAATTGGCCTTAGATTTCTAGATACAGCAATATCCATTTTGCAGTAGTTTTCTTTACACGTTTTTCTCTTTGCAGAGACTGAGATTCATGGGTCTTTCAATAAATATATTACTCTATTACCCTTGGAGTTTCACTGCATGGCAAAACCTTCCTAGAATTTATTGCAGTTTCTGGAGGACATGAGAATTTAAAAGTCTAGCACCAACACTTTGTAAGTGTTCTAGATTTTGTGAAATTTTAAGAAATAATCTATTTTTCCTGAGGTTTCCTGTATTCTTAAATTTGCTGAATTCTTTTTTTTTTTTTTTTAAGACTTTATTTATTTGAGAGAAGGACAGCAAGGGAGAGAGCACAAGCAGGGGGAGCTGCAGAGGGAAAGGGAGAAGCAGGCTTCCCGCTGGGCAGAGAGTCCAACATGGGGCTCGATCCCAGGACTCTGAGATCATGACCTGAGCTGAAGGCAGACGCTTAACTGACTGAGCCACCCAGGCGCCCCAAATTTGCTGAATTCTTAACTGCGAAGACAGCATGCGAGGAGCCCGATCAGAGGCTTGAGAAGAAACCCGATTTGAACTTGAACTCCAGACAATTTCACTTTATGAATAATACTTTTCTGGATAACATTTTTTTTAAAGTTCCAAATTGTTATTACTTTTAAAAAGGGCCATTATTGGTCAAAATTCAGTCAGAAACCAGTGTGGTTATGTCAAATGGGAAGAGATTTAAGGGAATTCAATGTTTACCAGAACTTTGGAAGTCCTGCGAGAATGCAAGTCAAAAGGCCTTTAGCTGTGTCGTCCAGAAAGTCAGAAACTTGCTGCGGCCACCAGGAGCCAGGAGAAGGCAGGAAAGGCCACTGTCCATGGTCACAGTTGCCCTGAGGTGGGTCCTTGTCAGGGATATGTGACTGCTACAAAAGATCATGTTTACTGAAGCCCACACGTCCACTGCTAACTCCAGAGGGGAAAGAATGCCTTCTTCTCTTCCACCTTCCAAATCTGATGTAAGCGCTTATCATTGACAGGATCTATAGAATATCAAGAACTCTGCTGGCAAAGGAAATGTGGTTCACAGGTTTCTAGTCTCTGGGGATGGTGCAGAGGGAACGAGAATGGCGCTGAATGACGTTAGATGATATTTAGCATATTCACCGACAATAATGAGACCATCTATACATCCTCCTGGTTTCTTGTATTGGCAGAATATATCCCTGAGTAAGTAATTTTTTCAGAAATGGGCTATGACTCTTATGAGTTTTTATATGTCTGAAAATATCTTTATTTTGCCTTCATGTTTGATTGATCATTTGATGAATATAGAATCCTATATTATTTCCTCAAGACTTTAAAAACATCATTCCATTAGCTTTTAGCATTCAGAGTTGCCAACAGGAGGAGGTCAGAGGCAATATGATTTTTATGTAGGTAAACTATTTTTATCTCCCTTGATAATATAAAGGATAAGACGTTTCCAAATTTCAGCATTTGTAGGGGTCTAGCCTTTTGTCACTCACCCTGTTCAGCACTTAGTTGGCTCTGACAAGAACAGTGTAGGGACAGTAGAATGGGGGTAAAAGCCTTCTTGGAGAGGGCCTGTGAGAGAAGAAAGGGTGAGAAATGATGGCAAGTGTAGAAGATGCTTTAGGAGTTTTGCTACAAAGTGAAGCAGAGAAATATGTCAGTAGCTGATGGAAAATGGAGTAGAAAATTTTTTTTAAGATGGAAGAGATAGTAGCAGGTTTGTACGCTGACATTGTAGAAAGAAAAAAAAATGATGAAATAGGAGGGTGAGGAGAGACTTCCTGGAGCAATAGATCTGAGTTGGTTAGAGGAGATGGGCTCTAGTGCACAAATGAAAGGCCCAGCTGTGGAGAGCTCATCTGCAGTCACGTCCAGAAAAGCAGAAAGTAAGTGTCGTAGGTGGATAGATGTGTTGGTGGGAGTTGATGGATATTCTATTCTAGTTACTTCATTTGTTCAGTGAAGTAGGCAGCAGAGTCATCAGCTAAGTGCGAACAGAGGGGAGAAGATGTTGGAAGTTTGAGGAGGTGTAAGAAAACATACGGATAAAACCAGAGAAATAAAGTGTGATTGTTGGGAAAAATTGAGGGCTCCACTGAAGCTCATATCCATGAATTTAAAGAGAAATCAGTCAGAATAGCTGTGTGATTTCTGCAGCTATGTTCATCGGCATGGATACAAGCATGGGCCATATGGAGAGTTAATTTATCTGGGGTTACGGGTTTGGCCAACTAAGCACAACTCATCAAGGGAGGAAGTTGTAAGGATATATAAGAGAGAGATGGCAATGATTGCCCAGGGAAAACAAGCTGGTAAGTGTGTGTGGGGGGGGGAAGTGATGACTGAGGAGGGAAAGGAACATGAAGAGTTACTATCAAGGGACTGGGGTCCCAGTGTGGTTGAAGGGGAGGAGTCAAGTTATTAAAGAAATTCAACTGGAAAGACAGGAGGTGATGGTCAAAGAGATGCAAGGAATGGAGATAATGGTGGGATTTGGATTACTGATAATGAGAAGGTCTAGGAATAACCACAAGGCTGAGCAACTGAAGAAAAGTGGGGGAGCAAGATCCCTTGAGGAGGAGAGGCCAAGCAACCCAAAGCAGAATGTGGAAACTTCAATTGTGTGAATATTAAAATTGCCAATCATTAGAACAGAAGTAGAGTTGAAGAGAGTTACAGTGATCCAGGAACTAAAAATCATAAAAAAATGAGGGAACATCACCTGGAGGTTGCTAGTGAATGCCAACAGTGAAGAGAAAGAGGTTGACTAGTAGGGTGACATGAACTTCAAGACTGGGTGTTTTAGGGAGGAAGTAGAATGATCTAGAAGTGGCAAACAGGAGCAAGGTTGGTACTTAGCATGTCTCCTTGAGACCTGCAGAGGAAGAAGTATACTCAGGGGAGAGAGGGGTTTCCATTGGGAAAGACCTTGTTTATAGAGGGAATTTGTGGTTTGAAGGAGACAAAGCACATCCAGTGTTCAGGACATAAATACCAAGGATTTATTTGTCACCAAACCCTAGGAAGTGTGGTCGATACTATACTTTCCCATTTCTGAAGATAGTTCAGTTCAGCTAGACTCCATTTCCTCAGGAATAAATGGGAGCTTGAGGCTTCAGAGAGCTGGACTCGCAGCTGCCTGAAATGGCAGGACTTGCAAGCAGAGTCGGCAGCCCCGGTGGTGTGATCTGTTGGGACCAGTATAGGTTTGATGGTGTGCGGCTGAAAGTTCTGATCAAAGAGTTGTCCCCAAGTGATTTTATTCTGTTTTTCTTTGTGATTAGATGTAAGAAAGTTTTCCATTTTTCACAGAAGTTTGCTTTTCTGATCATCTAAGATGGTCCTTTGAATGACATAAAGCTTAATTGCAAGCTCAAATAACTTAAAACCAAGCAGACACTAACAGACTATAGAAGGAGGAAAGAGATGGGAACTAATATTTATTAAATGCCTCTATATACCAGACACTGCATAAGTATTTTTGTCATTTGGATTCATAAATTCATTTGTTCATTCCCTTACTAACTCACCAGAAATATGTGTGTGTGTGTGTGTGTGTGTGTGTGTGTGTGTGTGTAATACTTCCTAAATACTAGGGATTCAACAGTAAATTAGAAACTCTGTCTTAGAGGAGCTTATGGGGTTAGCTGAGAGAAACATCAAAGCAAACAGAAATTGTAATACAGTGTGATATAGGTTAATAATTAATAATTATTGAATATTTACTATGCACGAGGTGTTATGTGGAGATCTTTTATATGGGCTCATTTAATCTTCTCAGCAATGTTCTCACACATTATATTAATCATCTCATAATAATATTGTGTTATAAACCATTTCAAACCTCGGTGGCTCATGACAACAAACGTTTACTTTTCTTGCATATTTTTTTTTTTTTCTGTTTCAGGCTGTCAGTCAGCTGGCCTTGGCTCCAGGCTTTTGATTGGACTTAAGTCTGCTCATGTGTCTCCACATTCCTGTTGTTCCAGCAGTTCCTCTGTGATGTATTTGCATGACAGACCATGGGAGTGTAAGGTAGACAGCCTCTGTACGTGTACAGAATTTACTCATGTCAGATTTATTATTATTCAGTTGGCCAAAGCATGACACGTGGTCAAACTCAACATAAGCGGGATAGGAAAATATACTGCGCCTCCTTTAGTGGGAGGTCCTACAAGTCACATGACAAATGGCAAGGACATATGGAGAGAGTAACAAATTGAGAACAGTGATTCGATCAGCCATAGGCATTTAGTATAATATCATCCCCAACTTACAGGTGAGAAATTTAAAGAAAATAAGCAACTTGCCCAGGAACCTTAAGCCCCAGTGACCATCAGTGACCATGCCCTTGACCACTACACTATTTTGCACAGGTACTTTGGGAACACGGCGGGGGAGGGGGGCGGGTGTCGTGTTTTGCCAGTCTACTGGGGTGTGAAGGTACAAGGAAGGCCCTTAGGGGAGGTAAGACCTGGGGATGACCTTAGTATAAGAGTTTTTATTTGGTTTAGCACCGAAGAGGCCCCTGGTATAGGGGTACAGGTAGTTTAACTGGAAAGGTGAGAACAGAAGGCAGATGGCCGTAGGTTAAGGGTTGCATGGGAAGTGAAGGGAGAGAAACAGCCTCTGGAAGCTTGACTGAGATGAATAGGAAAAATAGGATTGGAAGAGTCTAGAGGGTAGCAATTTTTTTTTTCTTCAAAGACCTGAGTGCTTAATGCTAACCTGAAAGTTAGTAGAAAGTCACCATTGGATTTGGATTTAGCCTCTAAAATATCCACCACATCCTTGCCCTTTGGTATAAGATGAATTGTTGGGGGGTAAGGAAGAAAGAAGATTTGGATGTGACTCTCAGAAGAGGGAGAGGAGTTAATTTCCATGACTGTGTGTGCCACGGCACACTAACAGGTGGTCTAGCCTAGCATCCACTGCACACTAACAGGTGGTCTAGTGTCGTATAGCTTACAGAACTGAACTGATACATTTATTTAACTGGTATTCAGGTGGGAGGTAACATATTTATTACAAGCAGGTGTGAAAAAAATTTCCCCAAGTACCCACTGATTTAAATGAAATGTTAGTACACCTTGCATCTCCCTTTAATACACAAAAGGGCCTGTTGAAATCTCAGTCACTGGAATTGGTGTGTTAGGAAATTATAACTTTTAGAGGTAGTTGATAGAAGTGTGCATGTGAAGCTCTTGTATGCTGGAGTTTTCTTTTTTTACCTCTTCGTTCTCTTTCCCTTTAAAACAATGCAGGTGACTATAGTTACCATCATAATAAACCAATGAAAACGTTCAATTTGCCTTTTCGTATCTGAAATAAATAGTTCAGTTGGTTAGATTCGGCCTCCCTCCCAATATCATGGCTTTAATTGGTTTCCTTGGCATTTAGGGTTCAGATGAATTGAGGATATAGAAGCCACTCGAAAGGTGTTGAAACATTCAATTTCGGACTGAGGATGATATGGCTAGCTAAGGACCTGTATGATGGTGAAAAGAGTTTCACTCCACTAATTCTTATTAATGAATAACAACAACTCCAGAATGCAGAGGCTAAAAACAAAAAGAGTTCCTCTCACTCATGCTACATGTCTCTCACAGATGCAGGCTGTGCTCGTCTTCATCTTTATTCCAGGCCACAGTAGTGGAGGGAAAACAGGGTGGTGAATCACGAATTTGCTCTTAAAACTTCCACTTTCAGTGGCACCTGTTACTTCTGCTCACATCTCAGTGACCAAAGTAGGTCACACAACCTTACCTAACACCACGTGTCAGGAAAGTATAATCCCGAAAGGAAAGATGCCAGGGATAATTAGTGAGCAGTACTAATGACAAATAAGGGAGAAGACATCATAGTTGTCATTAATGCTGTCCACTGAATCAGTCTGTGGTCTGTGCTGTGGCTGGCCACATTCTCTGTTTGTCCCTCCAGGGTCTTTCTCTACCTTTCTTCTTCTTGCCCACCCCCAGAGGCTGACTTCTATGTGCTTTGTCAACTGGGCTCCCTTGCCCTCTGGTTTCTGGTTGGGGATTTGGCCAATGTGAAGCCTTGGCTAGAGATTGAAGGGTGAGAGTAGAAGGATGGTGGGACATTTATTCCCCAATCCCTCCTTGCCAGGCTGTGTTTGTTAGAGGCTGAATTCCTCTCCAGAAGGTCATAACCCCAGGTTGGGCGACGTACAGGTACAACTGTGTCCTGGGTCTTCAGGCTGTGGGTGGAAATGGCTTCTCTCTGTTGGTACCCCCTTGGTGCTTTACCATCCTTAGTTGGTTTCTTTTCATCTGTCCATACCATTCTATTGCAATAGAATCATCATTGATTTCTCTTCATCTACCCATTTATAGTGATGTATCATTGGTTTCTTGCCAGGATCTGGACCAATATGATGATCAGTAAAAACTCAGCAACTCTTGGATCCATATGGTGGGCAGCAAGCTGGCTGAGAGAACTGCTTGGATTCCAAGGAAGGCACATTCTCCGGTGCCCCTGTAGATGTGGCCAAGGAGAATGAAGGAACAGGCAGATCTACTTAGAGCCAAGAGCCAAGAACCAAGCACCATGGATGGGAGACCTCCTCCCTGGGTATCAGAATAGAGACAGGAATAAGGAATGTTCCCTCTTTATCCCAAGGATAGAGGGCCCTCACAGTGTCTCACCAGAATTTCTATTGTCAGTGAATGCTATGTATCTTCTATTATTTCCCTTTAGAACAAGTGTGTTTATTGTGATCATCTTATCCCTATTTCATCATTGTATATTAAATATGTTGGGGAAAATCATTTGTCTTCCTAATTAATTTATCTCTGCTCAAGAGGACTCATGTCCACATCTGTCAGAGAGAGTAATGTTCATCATCACCCAGAGACCCTGGACCTTGAGCTTGCTGCTATGGTCAAATGGACCTGGGGATTTTATTACAAGGACAGTGTGAGTGTGCTTTACGTGTGGGAAGGAGAGTGACTGAATGTTTGGTGACCAGTAGGGTGGTAGTCACCGGTGCTGTTCATTAAATATTCCTGGCTTTCCTCCTTCTGAGCTTATGTTGGGATTGCACTTTCCTGCCCATTTGGAGTGAAACATGGACATATCACTTGCTTTGGCCAATGAAATGTGATGTGCGCTGTTTCTGGGGAGAAGCTTAGGAGAGCCAGTGCATGATTTGCCTGCTTTCACTTTCGCCCTTCTACAGTGACCAGCAGTGTCTCAGAGAAAGGCAGCTCCCTGGCCTTTAGTGCAGAGTGAGGAATGACACGGAGTCCACAGTGACACATGCTGGACATGGATCAGGAGTAGGAAATAAGCCTCTGTGATTTACTAGCCTCCCTGAGATTTTGTAGGTTTTATCACAGCCTGATCTAGCATCTCCTGGCTAATTTGTAGTGAAGGTAATTCTAGGCAGAGTACAGCATGTGCATAGAGACCAGAAGTTTCTTGTCAGAGTGAATAGTTTGGTGTCCAAGGGGAGTAATGTTCTTGAGAAATGAGGGGGATAGTGAGGCACTTTAATGCCATGCAGAAGAGTGCAGATTTCATTCAGCTCCGGCAGAGTGGAGTGAAGGAGACATGTTTTTTTGTAAGAGGCTAATACAACCCAAACTAGGGCAGTGATTATGGTAATAGAAAAGAAGCAAGAAATGAGGGACAGTTTTGAGGTCAAATTGATGCTACTTGATGATCAACTGGAGGTGGGTGGTGGGGACAGTGAGGGATCCAAGATGACTCCACAGTAATATGGGGGAGGAGCTTGGGAATCTTAGTTTTGCTTTGGGCTGTGTGTTTGCCTTAGGAATTTTCAGCAAATTGTCTGATTAGAAGTCAAGGATCATTGCTTGTTCAGGGCTGGGAACACAAAAGGTGATTATTTGGTTGCTAAAGTCAAGGGAGTCATATCTCCTCCTTCTCGTTCTCTCCCTCAGTGGGATGGGGTTGGATGTGGTGGATGGCCATCAGTACATTTTTGCCTATGTTTTCTCCTCAGAAATGTTATAAAGGCCGGTGCTTGCCTCCAGAGAAAACAACATTTTTCAAGCCTCAGTTGCTCCATATATTTTTGAGTATAGAAGAAATAGGAGAGGAGGGTAAATCTTTAAACCAATGAGATTATGTAAATTTTCTTCAGAGGGCATTTCAAAGTCATATATGCAATTTAAACATTGTCCTGAGGAAACTAGACTCTGTAAAAAAATTCTAAGTGGAATAAGACTAACAATCTGTGGATAATTCACAGAATGACATCATCCCTGCAAAGAGCTCTTAGTTCAACTCTTAAAGGGTCAGGAGGAGATGTTTTAAGCCATACTAAAATAATACATTGTGTCAGAGATGCAAGACTATTGGTTCCTCGACCTCATCTGTCTCTTAGATGCTTTCTTTCTATTGTTTTATTAACCTGGAAGGTGTAGTTGTTCATTTTTCTTCTTCTTGGATTCCTTTGGGTTCCACTTATACTTTTTTGAGTACGATTGAATGAGTTCCTTTTCACGGCCCACCCCAGTGGAACTTGCCCTGACTGACACAATATCACCATTGTGACCATCAGCAAGAGTCCACACATCTGTATCAATGCCATTTTGTAGGGGGGTCTCTCAAGTGAGGTTAGTACCACTTGGGAACATGATAGAAATGCACATTCTCAGGCTGCCACACAGACCTCAGGATCAGAAATTCTGCGGTTGGAGCTCAGCAATCTATTTTTAACAAGCCCTCCAAATGACTCTGAAGCATGCCAAAATTTGGGAACCAGTAGTCTAGTCTAGGGGAGTTTCAAAGACATAATACATCCTCACTGGTGTGGTAAGATTTGAGGATGGTCTGCTGATGAGCTACTAGTAAGGAGAGCAATCACGCTAAGTGGGCCTTGTGAGCTAGAGCAAAATCACTTATCTTTCTCTGTCTCTCTGTGCCTTAGCTTCTTCACTTTTGGGATTAGGCAGTTGGACTGGTCAGCATTTCCAGTTTAGGGACCCACAAAGTAGTGTGAGAGGTTTGTCAACTAATTCTAATATTTCAGAAACCTTCACAGAAATTTTATGTTTCCCCTCAATATGCTGCAAGGAAAGACCAAAATATCCTACTTGCTAGTTCTGAGCCAAGCATAAGCAAGTAAATTGTGAGCTTCTTGTGGTCACTCATTTTCATGTTTCCAGGGCTTAATCACAGGGTCTGGCCCAATGGGAACCCTTCGAATAATGGTATATAAAAAAATTACAAACTAAGTTATATAAAAAGCAGTGTGAAAATACAGATTATTTTATGCTAATCAGAAGCTGCGATCGACTTCCCAAAGGAAGATAATGGAGCTCATGTTTGTAAGCATGCGTATTGATGGCTGTGACGTTAGATTCCTATAAATAAAGGATATTCAAGATAGGGGGCCAGGTGGCCTCCCCCCTCCCAGACTTGGCTTGTTAGTGCTCCTATGGACGATAGCCCAGTTTACTTATTCATGAGGCTGTGTGGTTTCAATCATTTATGATTTTCTGCTAAAGCTGGATGTGGTTCCTTTGGTCCTGGAGGACCCATCTGGGTCACTGACAGGACCCTGCTGTGTCCATGTGTGCAGTGTGCTTCTTGGCAGCGCAAAATTCAGCAGCACGGCAGGGAAATCACATCTCACAGACTGGCAAAGGTGGTCTGGGGCCACATGGGAGAACGCGAGGTGTGCCAGGAACCTTCCAAGTGCTTTGAAAGGGGGTCTCTTTCTCAGAATGTTCCGTCTGAACCTATGGTTATCTCCTTCGGTCCTGAATGTTTTTTTTGAAGGGGAACAGATTGAAGACCTCGCCTGCTGTGCTGGCCTGTCAGAGTGAAAGAGAAAAGAGAGGCTGCCGGCTGCCCTAGAAGGGAAGTGAGTCAGCAGGGCACAGGTTTCCTTCAAACTCTAATTATTGTCTCGCTGCTTAGGGGATTGTCTAATCCGATGGCCACCCTTTCAAAATCTGAACTCCAGGGTCAGATACGTGAAGGGGCAAGAGACCAGACCGAACCTTTATTAGTTCACAGAACTCCAATTCTTTATTAATCACAGCTTGCTCACAACGACATACAGGAAAATAGCACTAATGAAGAGTAAATAGGCAGGCAGCAACCTTCAGGAGTTGGGATTTGGGGGAGAAACGACTTCAAAACTGCGATAGGTACTTATGGTGGGTGTCCGGTGATTCTTAGTTGGCACAAATGCCCTGCCTAGCCCCCTTAGCTGTATCAGCCCTCACAGATGGAGTAAGTTTCTTTTTATTTTAATAGGCAGGATTGCCTCACACTGGGGAAGAAAGACCAGCTTGAGTGAAAGTCCGCAGTGTTTTTGATCTTGTTCGTGTGTGTGTTTTAATGCAACAACCAGCTCACAGTTTCCAAGTGGAAAAATACTCAGTAGCATCATGTACTTGTACTATAGGTAAGAGCTTAAAATGAACATCATCAATCATGGCATCCACAAATAAGCCACCTGACACATTAAGTAATTCATTCCATCAAAAGAACTTAAACTAGAGAATTAAGCCCACTTCATGAAGAGCGATTTCATGGCTGCTTGAACCATTTGGATTTGGATCTGTGTTCAGCAGTTTTAAGAGGTTCAACTTTTTGCTTCTACCCAGACTGATCTCAGATCTGTCTTCTCATCCATCCCTTTCTAAAGCCAAAGCACATTTGTAGCACATAATCCAGTAGAAGCAGAAGTAAATGCTATGAATGGTGTTTTTTTTTTTTTTTTTTTTCTCAGCCTGGTTTGTAGTTTCTAGGCAGTTAGTAGATTATGAGTGAACAAATGTGGAGGTTTGCGTGGAATCATAATACCTGTAACCTAGGTATGGTCTTAGTCAAGTTCAGAGATTACAAAGCCGTCTAGGTCATTAGGCAATGGTGGGTTTCTAGCACCATGGACTGTCTACTGACCTCATTTTTCTGTTGGAATGAAAAGGCAGGGAATGGAGTTCAACATGAGGGCTTCAAAAAGAACAGACCTAGCAAATTCATTTGAGTGGAAAGACACAACATCAAAAGCCTGTTACAGGACATGTAAGATTATGAAATAACTTGCATAATGCAATACTTGTATTTTTTAACAAAAATGTAAGTATTTACAAAATAAGATCCAAGGTATTTTTTAAACATCAAGCAAAACATTCTGCAAAGAGACCGCATTGAATTTTTTTTTTTAATTTTTGATTCTGTTTTTTGTTTTTTATAATGAGTTCTTTTTAAACCATGTCATACATTTCCCATACTGATACCGCATGATCCATTATAATATAGGCAGGGGGATTTACTAATGGTGGGGCGTGCCATACTCTCCATCGCTTCAGCCGGAAAGTTCGACCTGGAGCTCCTTGTTCCTGCGCACCTCGGCAGCATGCCTCTCCTGGAAAACACCAAAGGGAGAAGCAGCGTCACAGAGCCCGGCTCTCTGCTCCACGGAGACCCAGGAAGGCCTGCCTGCTCCTTTACAGGGTACCTGTCTCACTGAAAGTCACCCAGTTGTTTGGTGTCTATCTTTAGGAAATTTTCTCATTTCACGAGACATGACCACAGGAGACCCAGGACGTGCCATATTATGGAGGATCTTACAAGACTTACAGCGTCTAAAAAAACCTTAATGCTATATTTGATCAAAACTATGATCGAAAGGTCCTATGATTAAGAGAATTTTGAATATGACGACTACTGTCTAAATCCAGGAAGTAGCAATAAAACATCACATTGTTGCTTACCCTGTCATTTTTAATGGTTTCCTTTTTTTCCTCTTCCTGAATCTGTTAAGGGCTTTATAATTGCCAGTGGACACTTTGAGAGGATTAGTTGCAGGAAGAAGACTTTTTGTATGCTTCCTAAATGCTTACCCTGTTTGTCAGGGCCTTTCAAAGCTTGAGTCCAAATGACCTTTCCAGCCTTACCCTCCACTCTTCTCCTACATACACATACTTGATGTTTTTATGTAATGGAGTTGTCTTTTCATGCAATTTTTAATGCTTGAGATTCCTAGTCTTCTGTCTCTATTTGGTCAGGATCATAAACCTACTCTTTAAAACCTGTAGCAGTTATGTCTTCCTCCACGAAGAGTTTCAGGAGACCACAAAATAAAATTAATCTTACTTTTCTTTTGAACACCTGCATAAACCTTTGCTTATAAGTGGCAGCCATTTTATTTTAACTTCTACTATGGGCATTCCTGTTCTTGTCTCATCTTCTATATTAAGTAGAAGCTTATATATAAGCTCACTGAAGGCCAGGACTGTATTTTCTCACTTTTGTTACACTTGCTGGGCATAGCAGAGTGTTCTGCACTAAGCCCGTGATTGTTTATTTACATGAGGAACTGAGGCGCTAAGTTTGGTTTGAGAACTGAACTTTCTGTGGAGGGAAGTGAGGGGAAGGGTGGATCAGGTATTTTTCAGTACACAGTTCTATACTGAATGACTATAAACCCCTTGTCTTGCATATCATAGGTACTAAATAATTGCTTGTTGAATTGAAATTTTAAAATGCTAAAAATTATTAGTATTATTTCTTTTTCTACTTAGAGTATTATTTATATTGCTATTTTTTCCCCCTGTAGCTCCAGAAATTTCTTCTGGCTCTATGGATTCCCTTAGTTCAGGGGCAAAGACCTTGACCAGCTGTAAAGTAAATCTTATCATTAAACTCGATTAATCTCAATGAGTCCCTGCTTGCTGTGTTCTTTATAATACTGAGCACTTATTAAGCACTTAATAGGTAAGCAGTTCTGCATAAATACAAATTTTTACCTGTTAAGTTCCCTGTTCCTCCTCACAACAATCCCACGGTAGAGGCATTATTCTGGTTCCCATTTAACAGATGAAGAAACTGAGGCACGGAAAGCCTACGCCACTTGCCCAAGATCACAGAACTAACAAGCGGCAGAGCCGGGACTCCACATCGGGAAGCCCGGCTCTACAGCCCACTCTGTTAACCACTACTCCACAACCTCACTGTTAGCGGAGGGAAAAGATTTAATAGTTGGGCGGCAACATGTATCTTTTCAAATGTGGGTGCTGGGAGAAAAAGGCGTATAACATCTTACACTTCCTTCAAAGATAGAATTGGACTAAGGAGGAAGTTGACTCCAGTGAGTTGAAACACAATTTTATTTAATTGGTTTAAATGAGCTTTTTGTGTATGCTGAAAAGCTGTGACGAGAAGGGGGAAAAGGCTTATATAGGGAAGTCATGTCTGTCCCATTTAGAAATGTCACAGAGGAAGGAGCAGAGATACAGCTGGCCCTTCCTTCTTTTTGTCCCGCCATCATGAGGAAAAACATGCAGCAAAATCTTTCTCATGCAGAAAGAAGCTAATTAGTGAGAGCTGAGCTCTGACAAAAACTGAGAAAAAGCCCAGACCATTAGTATACTAGGGCAAAATAACAGAGACCCAAGCCTAAGGATTGATACAAACTCAAATTTCTAACAGGGAGCATTATAATTAGTATTCCTGGGCCTCCCTGGAGCACACTTCTTATGAAACTCAAAATTAGTTGTAAGGAAATGGGTTCTGCTACAGGAAAGAACAAATAGATCTGTGAGCTGGAGAGAAACATTAAAAAAGGGAAAATAAATTATTTCTGAGTTTCTAGGAAAAATATTGTTTATTTTCAGGTAGTTTAGTAAATATATTATTTGAAAACTTTGTATTCAAATCCCCAAATATATACCCATGAAACTGTAATTTGACTTTCTATCAGAATGTGGGAGAATCAAAGGGCAGACATGCGGGAGGTTTTCAACATAGTCTTTTTTATTTTTTATTTTTATTTTTTAAATCAGGAAACCGCAATTGTTAGAAGTTACTAAGGTAGTTGTGATGCTCTGAGAAAGCTCATAAAAAAGTCACGGCTATTCTTTGACAAGATGCATCTCATTATTGAGCTTCCACTATTCGGCGGGTGCTGTCATATGCTTGGTGAGACAGACTGAAGCAGATCTACGTTTACAAAGTTCTCTGCGATTTCCCTCCTTCCTCCCATCAATATAAGGGAAGTGTAATAAATCATCTTTTAGCATTGTATGCAACTCTTCCCTTGATACGCAAATATGTATGAAAGGAAAAGTTAGGAAAAATTCCAATTCCTTAAGAAAATGTGATTAGAGAGATTTCTGTGCTGGAAGCCAAGAAATATGAGGTCTTCCTTTTTTTCTCTTTACCTTTTAATGTCTCCTTTGCCTCACTAGGTATCAAATACAAACCAGGGATTTGAATTAGATGACCCAGAGTATCAGTTCCATCTATGAAATTCTGTTATCTGAGTCTATTTAAGTGCAAAATGAGGTCAATCAATATCATCAAGAATTCTTTTGACAAATGACCATGCACTTGCAAAACAAAAGAGGGGTCAGGAGTGAGCTGTGAGTGCCAGGAAGGCATGTTTTCATATATATCAAGATGACAGTGGTTACCGGAGTATAAACTTCCAATGGTACTGCCAAGCCTGCTTACTGGGCAGTGTTTGATGATTGACAAAGAATTGCAGCTCTAGCTTAGTATAGATGTTGGGAATCAAGAAGACATGGGTTCAAATCTAGACTCTGTGGTCTACTTAGCTTTGTGATCTTGACCAAATGGCGTAATCTCTCTAAGGACAAAGTTCCTTAGATGTGCAACGGGGACAATAACAGTATCTCCTTTCAGGGTTGTTGTTTGGATTACATGCAATAGTACACGCAAAATGGCTGGCCTACAGGGACCAATTGGTAACAGCTAGTTTTAACTCCTCTTTTCCTTTCATTATTCATTCATCTGATATGTTCAATAGTAAATATATAAATGGCACTTGTGAATAAGAATGAACCCCCCCAAAAAACAAAGTCAGATGAGAAGAATAAAAATTGACCATAGATGAAAACTAATAATGGCTGAAATCTCGATCTAAAGAGTTATATAGCATCAAAATCATCCTTTAGGAAAAGAATCACAGAATCTTATTCCCTATTTTTATAAATAGTTTATAAAAAAAAACTATTTTTATTATTTTAAGCTATATCATATTATGTGATGTGATTGTCACTGAAATAATGGCTATAATGTTTTCACTTCAACTTTTCTATATTGTTAGAGGTCCTGGCCTACATCAAAAGATTGGTAATTGGCTGTACATTTAAATGTTTGATGTTAAACTTATGTGTTTAATGAATGTATGTATTATTGTTAAAATGATTATACCCGCTTTAACTGATTTTTCAAAATTACCCACTACAGATCCTGTTCAGGTCTGATGAGAGAGCTGTTGCTACTCAGGGTTCCTGGTGGGCCAGGCAGCGCATTTTCTGCAGGATACTCTCGAGCGTTAGGGGAGGAAGGACATGTTAGGGGAGGAAGAAAGTGTCTCTTTAATCCTTTCTGTGTGGCAGGAACAGGTGCTTTTCTTTCTGTCTCCATCTCTGTCTCTGTCTCTGTGTCTCTTTCTATTATTCTATTCCAAGAATAAGAACATTTTAAACTTCACCAGAGTGTCACTCATAATCCACAGACTACACTTTTGAGTCCTGGGGATGACTATTTATGTCACTCAACTTGAAGACTGTCGGGTATGTGTAATTTCGATTTGAGTGACATAAACAGATCAGCCTAGTGTAGCTCTTTGTGGCACAGCCCCTCCTTCGTCCACACCTTTCTCCACATTTGATTCCTTTCTATATAATAAGCTGGAGTGTTGAGGTGAGGTGTTATGAAAACAGAAATTGAAAAAAAAAGTGTAAAATTCTTTTCTGAAGGAAAAAAGAACAGTTTTATGGAACACAGATTAAAGAATATTTAAATATAATTTATGACAACATAACAAAGCATATTTAAGAAGTCTTTAGCTCAGTAGTTCTCAACTCCTGCTAAATATTAGCGCCGACTGGCAAATTTTAAAAGTAATACTGAACTCGGGGTCCCATCCCAGACAATTACATCAAAATCTCTTAGTTTAAAGAGTACTTCAGTAGATTCTAAAGTGCAATTGAGATGGCTTTTGCTTTAGGCTTTCAGTTTTAGCTAAAGACTCTGAGCCTAACATGGCTGGGTCTCCAAGAAGTTTGTGGGACGTTATCAGTGAATGACACCCAAGAAACCATGGACACCACGGGAAGACATGCTCTGCTCGGATGCTCTGTTCTCTTATTTGAGGGGTGAAGGGCAGGGTGAGGGGGAGGCAGAGTGCTGGCAAAAGCTCACGTGGAATTGTATCACGTCTCCTGGCTAATTGATAGGGTCAGTGAGGCCTGTCAAAATGGTGGGAATTTAGTGTGTTAGCCTTGATGTGGATTTATTTTTACTCACATTTTCCCAGTGCTTTTGTATTTACTATCTCTATTGGTTCATATGATATGTTGACTTATTCTCTAATTTTTGCTGCTAGGTTATTTATTGCTGGGTTTTATATTGCCTGCATGGGGAAAGAGATGGTTAGTAAATGCTCTTTGATATTACATCCCCTTCCAGGTTTCTAAGCACATAGTCAGTACTCCATAAATACTCATTGAATGGCTAACTCATTAATAGGTCTCATTTTCAGTGGTAATCATCTTTTGAGGCATCAGATTCCAGAACAGCTTATGTATGTTAGCAGTTTCATGCATTTTCAGCATTACTATTATTACTGATTCTCTTTTTAATTTTAATCTCATTGCAGTAATTTCATTCAAACAAAAGGCTAGATATAGGTAATAATAAAAAACTTACTTTGTCTTATTTTAGGAAAAAGAAAACATATTTAAAATACATCAAAAGGAAGTAAATTTGGTATTCCATAAGGAGTCTCTCCACTTTATGGAGAAGATAATAGATCTTGGCTAACCCCGGCCAAAGATCTCATTAGATTTGAAAAGCATCTCTGTGGCTATGAAATACCAGGGGAAATGTGGTCTTAAAAATGATCTGCACTGTATCATTCAGCACGGGATAGAATATTGTCAGCTGAGATTTAAATCAGAATATATAAACCACTAGTTCTCAAACCTGGCTGAATATTGGAGTCATCTGGAGAGTTTTAAAAAAATATAGATGCCTGGGTCTCACCCCTGGAGATTCTGCAGCTTCATATCAGGAATGTTAAGCTGTCCACAGGTTGATTATTTCCAGGACAAATTGCATGTCTGTATGCATGTGTGTCTGAAAGAGGGTAGAGACTAAATCTGGGTGAGAATGGGGAAGAGTGAAAAAAGGTGCTGGGCAGGGAGTGAGTGAAGAGAAACACACAGAGAAAAAGAAACTGCCTATTAAAATTGAACACTTCTGGAAATACTAGTTAAAACGTGGAAATTTCACGTACCATTTTATAATTGAAATCAAGAGGGACATGCTGCATATTAGTATATGTGTAATTTCAAAAACAATAATGGTCTTGGTTGTTGATGATATAAATCTTGCACTGGATACTAAGGTCTAATGGAAAATCCTGGAATATGACCAGCATGTCCCATTCCTAGCAACTCCACTTGATTTTTTTTTTTCGGGCCTAGGATATGAGAGAGTTGACTCATAATTATTCAGAGCAGAATACATGGTGGTCTTTTGCTGTCCATGGTACCAGCTCCAGTCAGCAAGAATCTCCTTGGTTGTGCATAAACGTGTGAACGGAGGATAAATGGAAGAAGACCAAATGGTTCAAGGTGAGGGGCATAAATTTCATCCACTGGAACTTTGCTCTCCTGCATCTCAGCAAAGCACTTGCTATGGTACCACCACATGAAACATGCAGACAGCCGAAGTGCCCCTTCAAATTCTGACCTGATGCACTTAGGTGAAGCACAAT
This sequence comes from Halichoerus grypus, assembly GCF_964656455.1. NCBI lineage: Eukaryota > Metazoa > Chordata > Mammalia > Carnivora > Phocidae > Halichoerus > Halichoerus grypus. Next base: position 53,396,215 of record NC_135716.1, read on the forward strand.
GACATTGTTCTGAGAGTGTTGGAAGCACTAGCTTATATAAGTAACTTTAAGATTCTGACCAAGGCATTCAGTGGCTCTCCGTTCCTGCCCAGGTCACCCAGTACTTTCTCTATACACCTCGGAGAGCCTCACTGTCCTACTGCTGTGTCAGCCCACACACGCTTCCCCAGCAATGCTTTCAAAAATTCCTCAAGAGCACAGATGCCCACCAAAATCTCCATGGAATTAAATGTTTATATTTTTAGGTTTTATGCCTGATTTCTTTTGGTTCTGGCCTGACATTTGTAATCAGAGAATGGGAGTGAAAACAGAGTCATCAGAATAGATGAGAACATCAGAATAGGGTTGCCTGATTCTTAGATGAGATGGGCCAATTCTAGTAGACGAGATGAGTTTTCCTAAGAAATACTCAGAAAACAGGAGGCTGATCTTGTCTAGATTCTTAATGCTCTGATGACAGGGAGAGTCCTACTTTTCTCTCCAGTGCCAACATGTCATAGCACTCAGTACTGGTGCTGGGGGCAACTGCTCAGGAAAGGACTGAGGCATTGGTTCTCAAAAAATCATATTTCTCAATGCTTCATCCAATTTCTGGAGATGGAAAAGCTAAACAATCTATAGCTATACATTTTCAAAGGAAAGTTTTCTGGATGGTGGTGGATAGATAGCAATAGAGCCCACAAAAAGGAAAGAGAGAACACTTTCCAGAGAATCTCCAGCACTGCTCAACCCGATTGAAGAGTTGGTGAGAAGAAAGGCACCAGGATATGAGAACTTTGGGAAATGAACATCCCTTACTAGCTCCCTTTTGCTTTGGTTTCGTGCAATGTTATTATACCCTAGTTTTCCATGTAGATTTTCCTACATGGAGAGTATGGGCTTCTCGTTTTTTTATAGATATTCTGTCATTTTCTGACAAATGTATTTTTCCAAATTATTATTTATATATTTAGCATTACATTTTAGTGAAGTAAATATTGAATGTATTATTTTATTATATATTATTGTTACTTATTAATTATTACTTATATGGCATATTTCATATTTCCAATTTAATATTTTTCTAGTAGGCTGGTTCTTCAAGTTTGTACAGAAGTCTTTTCTATACTTGAAAAGCATGGATCAGCCTCCCTGAATTCATTCACCGCTAAAAAAATCTGACCCAGTTCTAGCTTCATTGTTGGGTTCCTATTCCTCTACCACGGTGCAGTGCCCATGAAGTCAATGCTACCATGGGAGAACCTGCCCAAGGGGTTGGCTGTCTTTTCACTTGAAGCAAGTTTTGACTAAGTCTCTGGTGCCAGGGCATTTGAGAGCTCACCCAGCTGTGTTGCATATGAACGCATGTTTATGCCCAGAACTTTGCCGGGATTACCTTTTCCTGCAGACGTTCAATAATAGCAGCTAGATTAGCCTCACGGTTTTCTTTAATTTGTTCCATTTTCAGGATCAGCTTTTCCTCCGCCATTTTGCTGAAGTTGTTGTTCTCCTCCAAAGCCTTCTGAAGGACTTCTCGCTCATGTTCCCTCTTCTCTGCCAATTGTTTCAGCACCTGGGCCTCCTGAGACTGGGGAAGAAAAACATATCCATCTTATAGTCACCCACATGCAAACCTGGCAGAACAATGGTCCACTGATTCGAGAGTGTTCTTTTCAGATGAACACTACTTCTAGCCTTGAGCACTGTTACCATTCAGTACTCACCTGCATGGCTTAGAGTTTTCTATAGAATGCGGTTAGCTGAAATTTCAGCTGTGAATTTTCTGGATGCACTGTCTTAGAAGAAGCATTTAACCCAGATTGAGGAGTTTTTGTTTTTTAGAATAAGAGGGGAGAGTGACGGGGGATGGGTTAGCCTGGTGATGGGTATTAAAGAGGGCACGTACTGAATGGAGCACTGGGTGTTATACGCAAACAATGAATCATGGAACACTACATCAAAAACTAATGATGTAATGTATGGTGATTAACATAACATAATAAAATTAAAAAAAAAGAATTAAAAAAGAAGAATAAGTTGCTGCTAAGCATTTATGTAACCGGGGATGCTGCAATTAATCACTGGATAGCAGCATCCATCAAAGCCTAAGGAAAATATGGGAAGATTGGGGAAAGTTCCAGTCTTTGCCTTGCCCCACTTTTTGATCAGCTATAGGCTGAGTCCTGCAGTAAGCTTTTCAACTCCAGCCAATCAAATTGCCAAATTCATTTTCTCATTTTATTCCAACATTCCAATGCCGCCCCCCCACCTCCAATCTGCTTGTTTTTCTTTCATTAGCCAAATTTTCTTTGGAGACTTGCGAACAGTGCAAAGTTAATGTCCACTTGGCCACAGAAAATATTAAGCTCTTATTCTGACCTCCTCTTGAACATGCTGAGGTCACCTGGGTAATCTTTGAAACCCTGTGGTTACTTAGTGATTAGAACAGAAATGTCAGAGCCAGATGCACCCCACCCAGCATCCCTCCACATTTTGTGCCCTGTAATTCTCCTGCAGCATCAAGAGGCTGTTCAACTCTATACAGTGTAGGTTAACAATCACTGAGGTGCTTGATAAAAATGCAGAGGCCTGGTACCTACCCCCTCCCCTAATTCTGTGGTTCTTTCCTAAGATCCAGGAATCTATATTTTTGATAAGCTTCCTTGGTGATTCTAATGCAGGTCATCCACAGAATACCTTCTGGAAAATGCACTGGCATGGTCTATGGTGTCAAGCCTGTGTTGGTGACCTAGATGTGCTATTTAACTTGATTTTTACCTCCATAAGATCAGCTAAAAGAAGTCTTACTCAATACTGAGCTATCAGGTTTTTTTTTTTTTTTAAGATTTTATTTATTCATTTGAGAGAGAATGAGAGAGAGAGAGAGCATGAGAGCAGGGAGGGTCAGAGGGAGAAGCAGGCTCCCCATTGAGCAGGGAGCCCGATGTGGGACTCGATCCTGGGACTCCAGGATCATGACCTGAGCCGAAGGCAGTTGCTTAACCAACTAAGCCACCCAGGTGCCCTGAGCTATCCAGGTTTAAGACTAAATTATTGTACACTCATTGTTCCTGGGTAATGCCTAGCACTGGCTGGTGCTCTGAGGTGAGCCTTCACAGGAGTAATTGTAAATGGCACATCAAAAAAAATATTTCACAGCTTGTCAAATATTGATTACTATTAAAAGCATTAATAGGAAACCATTTTAGCTAACAGTGGTCACGGGGCCTTATAGGAGAGATCTTGGTACATAAACACCGTGAAGTTTGACAGGGGAAGAAACTTCTCTTCAGGTACAGTTCTACAGGAATGGTAAAATCAGGCAGCCTTGAGACTCTTTGCTGATGTGTTTATTCTGAAGTTCATCAGGAAGAGGTCTAGTGACTCCCTGGAGATTAGAACATTTTGGGAACTAGCCCTATGTCTTCTTTTAACCCCCAAACGGTTCTACTGAAATCTTCAGGAAACTCATCACATTTTGCTTTGTTGTAGTTTCCAAAAAACCCAGTATGAGAAATAACGAGAAAGTGTTAACACAGAATAAAATCAAAATCAAATGGAGCCTTTTGGGAAGAAACATGAAAAAATATTTTCTAGCTGGTTCGTCCTCCTGCCTCTAGGTGGGACTATAGGTAAAGCATCCTACATTGATTTTGCTTCTTTACTGCTACCAGGACTACTGAATTGTGACAGAAACACACTAACTACAGATGTGTGTGTTTGTGTGTGTGTGTGTGGGTGTGTAAAGTTTCTCTCTGATGGACTCCAGGGCAAGGGATCATGTGCTTGCTGTTCTTCACTGTATCAGCTCACAGAGACAGTTACCAGAGAGTTATCATTACCAAGGGGCAACTGAGTAACTTCTAATTTCAGGTGCTCAAATTTACTGTGGCACTTTTAAAATTGTGTTCTAACTTACAGTTTGTATTTGCATTCTTAATTTTCTTTTGTGAAAGACCTAAGACAGTCAGGAGACGGCAGGGGAATAGAATTGAGAAGGGAAGCCCTGGGGATTCAAAGGACAATATCGCAGCCCATACCTTTTCAAATGTCTCGCCTGGTGGCGCACATTTGGTCTGCGTGAACAAACACTCCCACAGGCCCCATCGTCAGTGACGGAGGGCAGCCTATTGCCTTACTGGGTGGAGCGTTTGGCTCCGTTTGAGCTGCCTCAGTTAATGGCATTAGTACTTTGGCAGCCACTGGGGCTAAATGAGACTACCCAGCATTGATGTCAAGTGTATTTCTTTAGCACAATTAATGGGGTGAAACAGAAACAGAAGGCAGTCCAGAGCATTCTCACATGAGGCCACTGCTAAATGACGAAGACGGGCCAAACCGCACCACTTCAGGCCTGCTCCTCCCTCTCGTGTCTTTTCTTATACAGAGGGAAGGTTATATTCACCATCGTCTCGACTAACTCATTTTTAGGATCTAATGATTATCTGTGTTTCAAATATTTAAAGCTCACATCCATTAAAAAAAAAAATATGACATGAAGTCGATTATGGAAAGAATTCCACACTGAAAAAATACTTATGATGGCGCCCTCTTTTGGCTTCTTCTCACAAGTACTCAACTCTTAAACACATTCTTACGCAGAGCTAATAGTCTTGGGGCCTTTACCTCAGTTCCTAAGGTCTCCATAATTTCACTGCTGAGACAGTCAGACTCCTTTTTCTTTCTTTTGCAGCCTAGCACCCAGATATCATTGCCTACAACTTCTCTGACTTTATTCTTGGGAAAACATTGATTCTCTCATATATACACCTTAATCTCCCAAGGGCACCTGGGGGCTCAGTGGGTTAAGCCTCCAACTCTTGGTTTTGGCTCAGGTTGTGATCTCAGGGTGGTGAGATGAGCCCCTCATCAGGCTCCATGCTTAGTGGGGAATCTGCTTGAGATTCTGTCTCCTTCTCCCGCTTGTGCTCTCTCTCTCTCTCAAATAAATAAATAAATCTTAAAAAAAAGTACACCTTAATCTCCCAGTCACAGCCTCAAGGAAGAAAACTGGTTATGATTCTAATATTTCCATCAGTGAGCAAATAAAGCATTTAGTTCAGAAAACTGCCTTAAAATATAAGGTGTGTGTGAGGATGTAGAATAAAAATATGTGCTAGACAAATGTGGAAATATTTCCCTTCACTTTGGCAGAAGTAAAGTTCTCACTGCATGGTGGAAGAGGTGTTTTTATTTTATTCCTTGCTTGGGCAGATTAGCAGAAAAGAACCCCGACTGGGAGGCTTGAAAGGTAGGATTTGCTAAAAGTTGTTAAAAATAAATTGTTTAAGGGAAAAGGATCTGACCATGGAGGACCATCTCTGAATAGCATGTACCTAATATAGAAGATCACTGACACACTGAAATGGAAAATTAGGGCATGATAATCATCAGCTGATATAATGCAAATGTCAAGGCAAACTATTTATAGAACCGAGACATCCAACACGACATTCTGGGAGATCAGGGAACCTTCTCCACCTTGCTACTGTAATAATGGAGGCACAGAATTGGTGAAAACCTTTTCTAGGCATAAACCTCCCCACAATGAACTCAGTATCACTGAAATGATTACATGAGACGTACGTGAAGGGAAAAATAATGAGACAGGGAGAGGAGTTATTGTACATTTAGGAACACTTTAACATTTTCCAAAGAGGTTCATTACCATTCCTTGTATCACTGAGTATGAATTTAATTACTATACAAATGAAATGGAAGATAAATTTGAGTTAAGTGGTATATAAAACTCACTTTATTTTATGTACACATAAGAGATTTAAGACTATATTTTAGATAGTGCTAGTGTCCCACTTACTTCGGAAGTGAACACACTTCTAGCCCTTTATTTTATGTCTCCTTTCATCATTTGGATATATTACTTGCCACTAACTAGATCTCCTAGTATGAGTGTCTTTACAATGTTAAGTTAGAGGATGTGTCTCTAATTTTTGGCTTTACTGTTAACAATGAAAAAAACATTAGTAACCCAGTTGGAATCATAAATAATGTCTTGTTAAGATATGATCATTGAATATAATTGTGTAAAACAAAAGGGTGCCATATTCACTTTGTGTTGAAGAGTGAGAAGCATAATAAAAATTTTAAAATGATTAAAACCCAAAGACCTTTAGAGTGAGCTCTTCTGCTAAAGCCTGTACTGAGTTTACTGTAGTGAACTCCTAGGAAAAGAACTACGGGGGGAGGGTGGTGGTGGTGATCTTCACTGAGGGGACAACACACATGAGGGTTCTGTGGACCAGGTGTCAAATTCTCCACGCAGCAGATGCTTCCCGAATGTTGAATTACAAATAATCTAGCACTTCAGCTCATAATCCATGCTGTACAAACCACCCCCCTCTTTTCCTGGATGCAACTTTAATTGCCATCTATGAGATGCCAACAAACAGAAAAGGTAAGTCTATCAAGTTTGGTGACTCATGGTCCACTTTATTCCATTTTGTTAAAAATAAGCAATGCATCTTTCTTTCAGAGATTCGGGGACTTTGGGGTTGATAGGCACCAATATTGTCAGTATGGGTATCTCACCGAACTGGTTTGAGTAGTGCTCTTTTTAATTCAATCTATTTTAGGGTGAGATTTTATCCATGTCATTAGAATTCTTAAATTTTCATCATTTTTTCCTAATACTAATTTTCCTCAGGCCACTGGTAGCTGGGCAGACCTATTTATATACCCACTACCTATCAAACTGTTTCTCTTTCTTTGTAACTTGATAAATAAATTTTATAATATTTGAAAATATTTATGAAATGTATGGTAACATTTCAGTATCTTTGTTAATAAGAAACTTCTTTTCTTTATAAAATTGTGAATTTTTGAAAACAGAGAGGGACACAAACCATAAGAGACTCTTACCTATAGGAAACAAACTGAGGGGTGCTGGAGGGGAGGGGGATGGGGTAACTGGGGGATGGACATTAAGGAGGGCACTTGATGTAATGAGCACTGGGGGTTATATGCAACTGATGAATCCCTGAACTCTACCTCCGAAACTAATCATACACTATATGTTTAATTGAATTTAAATAAAATAAAATTTAAAAAATTGTGAGTTTGCTGGACTATATAGCCTCTATGGACAGGAACCAGATGTGTTTTTGCATAATAATAGCAAATGGTCCCACAGTGCTTGTCATGTGTCTTCATGTAGGATAGGTCTTCTGGTTCTCACATTAACTCCACGACAGAGGTCCTATTATTAGTCTCATTTTACAGATGGGTAAAATAAGACATAGACAGGTTAGTGACTTGTCCAAGGTCACACAGCTATTATGTGGTAGAACCAGACTTTGATCGCAGGTATTGTCTTAAACATATGTTCTTACCCACTGTGCTTTTTAAAGATTCTCTTATGGTTGGCTTATGATGACCATATAATTTGTTGTCCAAACTGGGGCACTTATGAAATTGAAATGATAATACTGATATCAGAAAAAAACAGGACTAAGCTGGAGTTGTCCTGGGCCAACTGGGATATGGTTAGCTTCACTCTGTTGTTTCTTGTTAAACATTTGTTGAATGAATAAATGGCTGGCTGGCTGAAAGGATGGATGACTAAAGTGTTTCCCCCAGGTGGGTCAGTTGCAGTATGGAAACTTTGATTTCAAAATATGAGCTTCAAGCTGACCTCATGAGATAATTTGGTCTTATGGAGGCAAATGCTGATTCCCAGAGATAATCAAAGAGAGGAGGAAAAGCAGGAAAAAGGCTTATTTCTTGTGTAACCAATTTCTTCTGTGAACCAATCAATGGGGCATTAATTCTGGTTCAAAGGAGCCTGAAGGGGGACTGTCCAACCTAGTAACCAGATGGCCTGCGCTGCAATAGTGTCAGCAGATGGTGTGAGGAATTGGGGACACTGCCAAAACATTTATCTCGAAGTGAGTTTGAGCCCATGTGGACATGACTCTATGGCAGCCCTCTAACTATCAATCCAGAAAGCCTCTGCAACATAGCCCAGGTCACTGGTTCCCAGATGTGGTCCCTAAACTCCCTAAACTCCCAGAAGCAGGCCTTTTGATGATACCAATGGAGGGGAGAGGGGCTCATAAGCTTTTTTTTATGTTTTAGAAGTCCTATCAGAAATCATATTTCACCTTTATGTCTATGCCTATTTTTATATTCACACTGAGTTAGAATTAAGTCAATCTAGTGAGAAAATGCTTATTTTTTATGATAATCAAAAATATTAATTGACAGTTATAGATTCCTTTGATTATAACCATGGCAAAAGGAATATATTAATACTATTATATTAATTTACTAATATTATTATATTAATATTATACTACTATTAATAGTATATTTGATAGGCAGAATCTTTAATAACTTGTAACTATGAGAAAGGAAATGGACCCAGGGCAAAATGTTGCTGACCCCTGGGCTAGGTTGGACATCTGTTTATTTTTGAAAGCCTTTGGTGATTTTTTTTATGTTTTCTGTAATACAGTTTGAGGACCTAACCTGGGATTCAAGGCCCTTCACAATCTCACCTCACTAGTCTCCAACTCCCAAACCAAGTCCACTAGTAACACTGGTCTACCCACTGCCCTGAAAACACACGTTATGCATCCTCACCTCTGAGTATCTTTAGTTCAGAACCATTCTCTTAGTCTAGAACACTTCCATGTCTTCTCTAGTTATCTAACACTATTTTTTTTCTAGTCACCCAGCTTTTTTAAGCAGATATTTTTCTGAAAAGATGCTGTGATTCACATCAAATAGTGAAATGGTTTTATTTTCCTCAGTGATCTCCCATTTCAATTGAAGTCAAAGTCAAAGTCATTAAAATGCTACCTTCTGACCTCAATTCCTACTAGTCCCTCCTTGCACCTTCTGCTTCATCCACACTGAACTTTGTGTTCTTAACCTGTCCTAGCACACTCCTACCTCAGGGCCTTTGCACTTGCTAATCTCTTTACCCCCAGAGAAGAGTTCTACCCCCAGAGAAGAGTTTAAGGCTTACTACTTTCCTTCATGTTTTTTTTTCCCCCAATATTCTCATATTTAAGAGACCTTTTTTGATCACACTATATGAATAGTGCCTTCCACTTCAGCACTATCAATTACCTTTGCCCTGCTTTATTCAGTGTCATCTGATGTATTATATACTTCACTTGATCTTAGCCAAAAGGCCAAGAAGCGATTGATGTATTATATACTTATTTATTAGCTATTTCTTCCCAATTGGAATAAGGTTGATGAGGCATCTCTATTAGCTGGAACAGTGCCTGTCAAATAGTAGGTTCTTAATATATCTGTTGATCAAGTGATTTTTCCCAGACTAAGAATTCTTTGGATTGTATAATTTATTTAGTGCACTTTCAGAAGATATCCTTTAGAAGTGTATTGACTATAATTTTGTTTTAGGATGTGAAGATGAAATAAAAAGTCAAAACAAGTGATATATTGCCACTTTAACATTTGGCTCTAAAAATTATCATTTACTTATTCATTTAAAAATATTTGTAGTACTAACTATTCCTAGGGACTAATAACAAAAGACACAATCCATGCCTTCATGGTGTTTATAATCTAATAGGGGAGAGTATTAGGGCTAAATATATGCTTACTAATTGTGCTAAGTGCTACCAAAAAAAAAAAAAAATAATAAACTTGAACACCAGGAGAGAGACCAGCAGATGAACGCTGGGCCCAGGGAAGTTTCCTCCCCACAGTGAGGACTTGACAAGTTAACACAGAGCTGAGGGAGCCAAAGAAGAAAGTGTGAGATTTAGAAGATCCTATTACTTCCAGTAGGTCCTAAACTTCACCTGGGTTTGTTCTGATAATGTAAAGATTGAAATCATAGCATGGCAGTTTCTTTTTAACTTTCTGAGTTTCTATATCAATGTAATTCTTAGAAAATATGTAAAAAAATAGTAAAGTTGAACTGAATAATTACCTGGTACCAATTTGAAAAAGTTAGGCCTAAAATTCCTCCGTGGTTCACTAAAATCTTTCTGGTCTAATGATTTGTATGTCCAACTCAGTAGCTACTAGCCACCTAGGTCTGTTTCATGTTATTTATTTCTTAAAATGTGACTGCTAGAAAAATTTAAAATACATGTGTGGCTCACATTATATTTCTGTTGGATAGCTCTAGTCTATATAGCTGCAGAGATTGCTTTTTTCATGTTGGCAAGGCTAGGAGAATTACCAACTGAATAGTGTGAGAGCTAAGTAGTTATTGTTATACTAACGCTAAACCTCTACAGATAAAAATTGTGGATATCTCTCATTCTGCTTGTCTAAATTCCATTTCCCCTTTTTTAGATAACAACACCTCAATTTTCCTTTAGGGCTCTACTCCTCCACATTTCTCTGCAGGATTCTTACCTCAATGCCTCTGCAGGTTATGTGATCCAGGCTAGCCAATCAAAGTACAGCATCCCCTCCTCCACAAGGATGGGCTCAGGGTCGGGCGTGTGACCCAGGACGGGACACGGAGGCTCAATCCCAGGACTTTTGTTAGAACTACTGGGAAAGAAAAGCACTCTTTCTGCTCCAGTGGCTAATTTGTGAGGAAAATAAATTGGGAGCGACTGTTGGAAACTAAACTTTCTTGGTCTTGAAACCAATTAGAGGCAGGAAGAGATAGATGATAGATCTAAAAAGGTTTACTGCTTGATCTGGATCCAGGTGTTTTTGAAGCTGTAACCTTTCCTAGATATTTTAATCACATACCCACTTTGTGTTTTAGCTAGTTGAATTGAGTTTTGGTTATATGCACGTCCTCATTAAGGTAATCATTGACACATATGCACTGGCTAGAGGTTCTTCGAGGAGAATTAACAAGTCTTCTACGAGCACTAATTAAGTTGGCACAAGCCAACAGAATAAAATCAATTAATGATTTTTTTAAGTTGGTGCTTTCTGTTAATCAGTTATATCTCTTCTAATTAAAACCCTACCAGGACATAATCTATATGATTTTTGCCTTGAAAATTGTAAGAAGTAATACCAGACGTGAAGGAATACTGATTTTAAAGGCTTTCAAAGAAGATTTTTCCTGGTGTCATGATGCTGGATGATTATATTTGTAAATGTCTTTTAGCCATGAGCCCAATTTCTAGTTCAATTCAATTGTATAAATGTGTAATTGTTGATAATTTATCATCATCAGAGTGTAGGAATCTTACCAGAATTAGTAATTAGCTAACTCAGGGAGTTTTATGAGAATACCCAGTTAATTTTGATAATCTCTGTGTTGTTCTTTCCTTTTAACAATATCCTTCAAATTAAATACGTTACCTGGAAACACCAGCAACATTCTGAACCATGATGTTGAATTTTCATCTTTAAGTTTCAATCTCAGCTCAGTCACTGACTTTCTATTCTAAGCAAGTCACAGCATCTCTATATGACAACCTAGGACCTGTACCTATAAGAGAACTTGAACTGCTTTGAATGCAACACACCCTCACTGTTGTAGTTAGTTACTTATATCTGTGGGTAGCAGTCTTGATGGACTGTAACTGTTAGTTAATTTAGCTTTACTATAAGAAGAAAGCTATAAATAACAACAAAAAAACCCTGCTAAACATTTTTTTAGGCAACTTCCTGTACATAGACTTGGGTTAGTAGCTCAGTTTCCTCCTTTTAAAATCCACATCTATGATAACAGTAGTTGATCCAATATAATAAACATACATGTAAAGAAATACTTCTCAGATGTTTGGAGAACCTCACTCTTCAATGAAAACTGAAATTGTATTTCGTATGTTTTTCTGACATAGGAAGATTTTTCAACTACAAAGATCAAAACAAAAAGTATTTTCTATCTCAGAAAATTTAATCTGAGGTCTTCTAATCTTTGAGTCTTTCTTGTTATCTGCTATTACATATATGTGTGTGTTCATATATGTACACACATTATACACATACATACTCGCACATACACGTTTGGCTTTGGCACATTTTGACTGTTAGAGAATTCAGTGAGAAAGACTATCTTTGTTTTCTTTGTAACTACCCAACACAGAGGTGTTGAATGCATTGGCTAACTTTTTATAGGCAATATATTAATAAAATAAAAAATTACTATGAATGCAGAGTTTCATTTCCATTAATACTGTGCATGGAGCATATTCTTAGTGACTACGTGCTTCTAAAAAGACTTTGTGATAAAGTCAGTGGAAAATACAATATAGGAATGAATTACCTAAAAATAATTCCATTTGGGTTGGTCAAGAGCATTTTGGTGGGATGGACTTTAACAATCACATGGTTGGTACAGATATATTCAGACATAACTTTTATCTCTATGTGTAGGGTCCTTGGGATTTCTGAGTGCCCTCCATTTTTATACCCATGGCTTCTTAGTCATCTAATTGTGAAAAATTAGAGATTTGGCAAAAGAAAAGTGCTCTAATACAAACAGGGACCAATGGAAAAGAGAGAAAAAAATGCCATCAAGGCTTAGAACTGGGTAGAGGAGGATACTAATAGATTGAGATCTTGACCAACGTCAAGGGCAAGAAGTGAGGCCTTGAGGACAGAGGCAAGCTTGGGGCCCTTACCCTGGGGTGAGCAGCATCTGGACAGAGATATTTCAGGGGGAGGATCTGGTGGTCTATAGCTTCAAGGAAAACCATGCACTACACTGGGGATGAGACACAGACCCTGAGAAGGAGGAATCACCAGTCCTGCACCCCTCCCCACCTCCAAACTGTGGAGTTAAGTTACCTAAGGCTGTTTTCCTGGGTATGCACCGTGGACTAAGGCTGGGAAATTTTTGTAAAAGGGGATCCAAGAGAGGGAGAAGAGCACTAAGGTACTGAAGCTCTTTTAGTGCTCTTTAGTGCAAATCTTTGGTTTTAAGTAGCCTAAAAGCAGCAATTTTTACTTGAACTAGCCTGGCTCCATGTCTACTGAAGACCTACAGGTGCTGGGATGTTGCAGGTTCACACGCAGTTGTCCCCTGGAACCTCTGCTAGAATATGTGGGGCGTGGAGGGAGGAGAGGGAGGGAGAGAAAAGAGGAAGGAAGGGAAGAGACGGAGAAAAGAGAGAATTTAAAAACCTATGGGAGAAGTTACCTTTCTTCTTTCTTCTGCAGCCTCCAGTTTTTTCTGGATCTCCTCCAGAGACAGGTCTTTCTTCTTCGGAGAAGCTAAAGTTCGTGGGGCTTCTGAGATGGGAGATGGTGGCTTCAGGATCAGCTCAAAAGCCTGGCCAGAAGCACGTTTGTTGATTTGCTTCACTTCCATATCTGAGTAATGAATATTTGAGAATGTTAAGCATACAGAGCAGTGAAGCAGGGGTTTATTTAAATAATTTGAATTCTGGCAATTGCAAGTAGCCTTGTTATTCTGGCCAATAGGAATAAATGCTGCCTGTGATTATTTGTTCTACATTGTTTTGAACATACAAGACCTCTTTCTTTAGTATCATTACAGATATATTCCAACAGAATAAATATTTACAGTGTTGGGAGATTCAACAATATCCATAGGGAGTCGAATAATGGCAAGCCTACTTAGGAAAAAGGAGCCTGAATTGATTTTAAACTGAACTTTATTTTCCTTTTGAATAAACATGAGCTTCACATGAAAATAAAGTAGCACAGATTTAGATTTATCTTTTGAAAATTACCATGGCTGGAGGCATTTTTGGGCTAAATGGGGAAGAAAAAAATAACAAAGGTTTATTGGAAATTTGACATGCTCTACCAATTCTTCTAAGAAGCAGTGCACGAGCAATGTTGAATTTATCTATTTAGCTTCTAAGACTCAGCTTATCCATAATTTCTGACTTTCTTTTTCCCTTGTCTTCAATCCCTAAAGCTGTAGAACCTGTCACTGTTTTCCCTGTCTTCCTAATACATTTTGTGTCCCCTCGAGTTTAGCCCTTAATCACACTGTGGTCTGCTTACTGATTATTTGTATATTGTATGTATGTTTCTTCTTGTCGGCTCTAAGTTCCTCCAAGGAGAGGCCTGTTCTGTATTTATCTTTGGAGCCTCTGTGACAACACATAGTAAGATATTAGAATTCCAGGAGGAACGCGGCTGGATGACTGGTCACAGCTGTATCTAGCCGAGGAAGCATCTGTCCGGTTTATCTGTTGACTGAATGAACCTACACAAAGTGGGCACTGAGCCTGCATTCTAATGAAAGTTTTGGTTGGAAACTGAAACCCTTTCCCCTGAAAGACATTGCCTTGTGAAAGGGTTAATTAGCGTTTATGACACTTGTGCTGTGTTAGCATAACTTGGGAAGGAAAGAGCCTCTGAGTCCTGGGCTAGGCTTTAAAGGTACCAAAGGGGTTAAGTGCCACAGACGCTTTCAGCTGGTCTTTAATGTATGTCTTTACACATATGGAAAAGAAACATGATAAGCCGACAGTCTATAAGCAAAATATACCTCAGCTCTGACTGCTACACACAGAACTCTTTCAAACATTTTAATTACATTGACTGAATTAAGCGAGGGTGATATCATTGGCAATGACAGCTAGCATTTTTGAGTGCTTACAAGCGGTCAGGCTTGGTGCTAAGCGTTTGACTTGCATTAGACCATTTAAACCCTACACCAACTGTGCGAGGAAGATACTAGAGTTAAATAAGCCTCAGAAAATCTAAGTTACTTGCCTGAGGTCAGGCGGATAGTGGCAGAGCCAGGAAGAAAAGCAAACTAAGTAGAATGAACTTGGATAAATCCAACGGAAAGTGTTGCACTACAGTGAAGTTCATAGTCATGCCAATTCTTTAGGCTTTTTTTTTTTTTAGTTCTCTTTATCTGGGGCCTCAGTCATAAGTCACTTTTATCATGGGAACTTGTTAGCTTGTTGACATGCATACTCAAAATATGGGAACTTTATGAAGACTATAATAAGGGGGAAACAGTGATGGTTGTTGATTTTTTTCTTTTGAGTTTCCTAAGTATAAAGCATTTTCTTGCAAATTACTGTTTGGTCTAACTAAAGCTTAGCATATTATATTATTTGCAAAGAAAAGCTTTAGACACGTTGTCGATGTTGATATGCTGGATGTGGCTTCTAACAACCATCTAGCTCTGTTTCTTAAGAGATATTAATGTGCTGTTGTTAGCATCAAACTCAAACTGTTTTAGGGGCACCTGACTCGCTCAGTTGTTGGACGTGTGGCTCTTTCTTTTAAAAAGATTTATTTATTTATTATTTTAGAGAGAGAGAGAGCACATGGGGGGCAAAGGGCAGAGGGAGAGGGGGAGAGAGAGAATCTCAAGCGGACTCCCTGCTGAGTGTGGAGCCCGACATGGGGCTGGATCTCACGACCCTGAGATCATGACCTGAGCCAAAATCAAGAGTCTGGCGCTTAACCGACTGAGCCACCCAGGCGCTCCAAATGTGTGACTCTTGATCTCAGTGTTGTGAGTTTGAGCCTGATGTTGGGGTTAGAGTTTACTTAAAACAAAACAAAACAAAACAAAACAAGAAACCCTCAAACTGTTTTGAGCAATAGGCAATCAATAAGACCAAATAGCTAGACACAACAAGTCAGTAGTGAGATCTACAAAATATTGATTTAATTCTATCAGGAGCTGTGAGAGAGAAACAAGTGTATCTAAGCTTTTCCAAATGATGTTAGCAGGAGCATTTCTATTGTAGGCAACTCACCATCGTAAGTATAGATGTTGATGTTGCGAGGTTCCGGGTAAAAACAAGAGCAGATCAGTGACAGCATGGACAGCTCCTTCATTTTTTCCTTGTAGGCTAAAATAAAAGACTTGAGATTAGTATCTTTCATTTTCTGAGTTTCCTCTTAATGCTTCTTTTCATCTAAGTAACAGTTACAGACTCTTTCAGAATGAATATTGCCAGGGACATGGCTTCGCAAAATATAAGTGAAAGAGAGATTGAAACAGGACTCTCAAGTGCATATTCCTTATTACAGAAGACATAAATGACACATTATAGCAGGTTAGATAAAAAATGAGAGAAAGGGAGTGAGAGAAAGAAAGGAAAGTCAGAGGAATTAAGATCCAGCAGGACAGGGAGCAGAGACAGAAAGGACATGGAAGAAGCAAAACCAGACAAAATTAGCAGAGATATAGGTCCATCCGAGTACATGCATATGTAAGTCTACTGGACATAAGTATGATTCAGGAGGTGCCCTTTGCTGCTTCGGCCTGAGTGGCCACGGATTCAGTCAGAGACAAGCAGAGAACCATCAGGATATTCTCAAGTGGATGCATCCTGCAAGAATCTATGTTTCTGTTTCCTCTTTATCCCCGAGTGCACTTTCTTGTTGCAACTTCTTTCCACACACCATAAAGCTAGATCTGAGATCTTATAAGGCTCTCCTTTCCTCTGCAGAACCCGGTTTGGGTGCCCACCTTGCCAAGGAACTGTAGGAGTTCAGTGAGTGATCTCCCTCATCCTTCACTCCCCCTCCCTATTTCATTTTTCCCTCTCTCTGTCAAGAGGCCTCCCGCCCAGGTAACTTGGGAAGGCATCTCATCAGTGCTGGTTGTCACCAGGACAAGAGAGGACCAGATGGAGATAAGGAAGTGAAATCTTCTCACCATTGTTGATTATCAATAAATTAAGAAAAATGGAAGAGAAATGATAGGTATACTGTGCACTAACTTGTGGAAAAATATAAACAAATGGCGATGCCCTAACATGTTGAATCTCACGGGTAATGGTTCTCTTTTGGCAGGGGCTTCTGATCATTATGGTAACCCAAGGAAGGGTGAGTACCTTGGGAAGACAGGAATTCCCAGAAGATTAATTTGGGGCATTATTGACAAATCCATCTTTTGTTGGCTAACAGGAAACAGATTTAACACCCATATGTTTTAGAGCTACAGAATGCTAGATTCAGAGGGTCCTAAAAGATCATTTAGCTAAGAGTCCACCCACCCCACCACCAATTATGCAAATGAAACTGGCACCCAGAGGCTAAAGTCACATGTGGCCTCCAGATAAAAATGCAGTAAATCAATCAATATCAAGAATGCCAAGAGGCCTTCTTCTATTTCTACTTTTAGGATGAGGTTCAGTGTGTCAAGGCTGGACATACTTGCATATCAATGAACCACATGCAAAGATCAAATATTGCCATATTGTATATGGTTCAACCTAACACATCCAGAGGGTCACTCTAAGAGAATTTTTCTCCCTGTTTAGCTTATTTCCTTTAAAATAAGCAACACAATTTGCCTTTTGCCGTAACAGTCCTGCTAACACCTACTATGAGAGATTTCATTGGATGCCTTTGGAATTTTAGAAGCCTGAAACCATATTTCTTTGTCTTATTTGTTTATTTAGTTAATAAAATTGTGTCACTTATAAAGGTCCGAGCAGGTCTTTACATGGATGCTTAGTGTGAATCACAGTTTCTGTCAGAGAGAAACATTTGGTGGTTTAATACATTTAATTCCATGAAGAATAAAACTCAAAACAGCTAGTTTTTGTAGGCAGGTGCCTTTTTTTTTTTTTTAATAAGAGAAAGCAATATGGTATCCAAAATATTTTGAAAAATTAAGCACATGTTAGGAGCATGTTAGAGACACCAACTTTATTAGGGAGGGCCAACCCAAAAATAAAAATAAAATAAGATTCTCTATCTCATAGAGCAGTAACAGATTAAAATAGCACTGTAGAAGAACATGAATTTCTACCGAAAAGAAGACTCCTCAACATCTGTCTTCGGTTTCTTGGAAATGAAATTCAATAATTTTTAGTAAGGCCACTGCTCTATTATACTTGATAGGTCAATGAAGGCAGAAGATGTAAAGGTTGTCAAGGACCAACACTTTAGACCCCTATGTGTAATGTTTTTATCATGACTGATAAAAAGTTTGTTCTTTCCTCTCCTAGGTGGTTTGGGGACAAAACTCAATTGACCTCTGTGGGTGATTACTTAAGAGAATCCTTACATTGTTTTTATTGAGGCCCATGACTCTCCATGGCATGAATATACCCAGTAGCAGCCATTGCATAGATTCTCACTCATATAGTTGCTCTGAATCCTAGGGAGCTCCTTAAAACCACTTGCAACCAAAGTCCAAGCACATCTTGACTCTTTCCCTACAACAAAGGCATGCTCTCCAGTGAAGAAGGGTTTCCTGTTCACTTGGTACAGTTGCCCAAACTTTCCCCACATGGCATTGCCTTTCCTAATCCCCTCCTCTCATCTAAATTCTTGCCAAAATGTCAAGCCCAATTCAGATCCTCCCTCCTCAGGGTTTCTGTTTCTTAGCGGTGCTGCCCACATTGATCTCCCATTGCCCTTAGTTGGCTGTACTACACAATCTTGGTTATATACTGTTATATGTGATTCTATACTGTCTGAGGCCAGTCACTACTGGGTTTTGATGTGTAATCTTTGTTTACAAAACTATAGGCTCTTTGAAGGCAAATGCTACATCTTACTCATCTACAAAAAAATTCACAGCACAGGTCTGGATGGAAAAGGAGGTTATTGCTTAATAAATCATTGTTGGCTAGCTTGCTCATTGATTTTAAGTCAATCTCTCAATTAACAAGTATTTATGATCACCCCACTGATGGGCAGGAGTTTCTGTGAGGCACTATGGAATTATAAAGAAATATAATAGTATCCTCATTCTCAAGAAGCTTTCCAACCTGGGAAGTGGAGTATATGGATATAAAAATATGGAGTATATGGATAGAAACACGTGCAAAATAGGGTGTCAAATGGAGGTACAGGTGATTTATGCTGGAAATTCAGAAGAACCTCAAAGCTTTGATGCTATGGGGAGAGTGGTCAGGAATGGCTTTACAGTAAAGGTTGCCAGATTTAGCAAGCAAAAATACAAGATGCCTACTTAAGTTTTAATCCAAAAATTGCATGGGCCATACTAAAAAATCATTCCTTGCTTTTCTGAAATTCAAACTTAATTGGGTGACTTGTATTTTATACAGCAACCAGAGCAAATGGACCTGGATGGTAAAGACTGAATAGTGTTAAGGAAAACAAGGAAGGGAGAAGGTATGTTTATTATTGTTGACATGGAAATGGGGTTCTGAAGGAGCTTTCTGGAAGGCTTTTATGGGTGGGCAGTGAGTTGAGTTCATGCAAGAAATGATAACTCAACTATAGGGAGCATCATTCACTTCATTTTCATGGACTACACGACAATGAGGTTTTCAGGAGTTGTGTCCTGATAGAAAGACTTCCTGGAGGTCAGTTTTGCTCTAAGATGTTGGGTAAGATGTTTTGAATTTTTGTTCATGTGAAAAGGTTATGACTTAAGATACTGTGTTTACATTAAGACAACCATAGGTATATATATATATATTTTTTATCAGAATGTCAGAATATCATGAATTTTCCACATGTTACTTAAAAGAAATTTAAGCTTGAGTGTTCTGTTTTGAGTCCACTCTCAGGAATATTTCCGTGGGAAAATATGAGAAGCACAGAGGTGAGAATGAGTGAGTTAGCTAGAAGTCCTGTTTGCTTGCATAGTTCTGATTGAAGCCCATTAATAATATCCTCATTCACTATCAGAATTTGGCCATTACAATTATCTTAGCAAGAGGCAGCCTCTGAACATTTTGAAAAGGGGGGTTACCTGATGAAAGACTCTTCTTTGAAAGATTTATCTAGTCATTTTATTATGCAGGAAGGACCCATTACAGGAGATACACTTAAGACACAACTGAATGAAGTTCAGCAAGTAATGTGGTACGGCTTAAGAAAATAGTAGGGAATAGCAAAGGGAAAAGAAAGGGAAGATAGATACAAGAGACCTTATGAAAGAAGAATAGATAGTAAACAATAACTGTATTTGGAGTCAAAGGCAGAGGGAAGAGGGCAAGAGATCTTTATAGATGGGTGGTTAAGGAAACTTTCCAGACAAAGTGTCACTAAAGCTGAGTCCAGTAGGATAGGTTGGCCTAGCAGAAAATAGAGTGTGGGTTGAAATATATGGAATTTGGATAAACATTTTTTTTAAAGATTTTATTTATTTATTTGACAGAGAGAGACACAGTGAGGGAGGGAACCCAAGCAGGGGGAGTGGGAGAGGGAGAAGCAGGCTTCCCGCCGAGCAGGGAGCCCGATGTGGGGCTCGATCCCAGGACCCTGAGATCATGACCTGAGCCAAAGGCAGACGCTTAACGACTGAGCCACCCAGGTGCCCCAGGATAAACTTTTTTTTAAATCAACAATGAAAAATCCCAAGCTAATGTGAAGGCTATTAGAAATGTGCTAATAAGATTTCACTATTGATATTTCATACTTTGAATTGACAATCCTGTTCATTGGTTTTTGGAAGTTGGCATATATTATTTTTTTCATTACACCCCAACACCAAGTAGAGTTCTGTGCATGTTTGTGAGGATGTGGGAAGTAACAGGTAATTCCATATAATCTTTCTCATAGTTGGTTGCATTTGCTATTAACTATTAATGTTTGCAAGTTAGTGTATTTCTCTAGTGAACTCATTTAAAATTCAACCCATATGATGTATAATGATTCTATAGCAATACCCATTTAACCTAATGATCTATGAATGCTAATTGTTTTTCCATTCTTCCAAATGGCTACAATGAACTATGAATCATGGTAGCAGTTGCTATTTGGGTTTGGAGCAAAAAGAATGTATCAGGCACCGAGTTCAGATATTTGCATGCATTTCTCATTTAATCCTCTCAACAATGCTGGGAGAAAGATATTATAATTAGACTAGATTTACAGATGAAAGAAAAAGATGCAGGGACGTGGAGTAGTTTGCCCAATATCCAACAGACCATAAAGTGTGGAGTTCAGTTTGAATATAGGTCTGTCTGACTCTACGTGCCTTCCTTGTAATGCCATTCACTTCCTCCAACAATCTGTTCGGATGCATTACACACATCTTCACCATCTACATATTGTTTTTAACAAGAAAGTGTTGTATGTTACTACTGCCTTTGAAAATAAAGAATCCAAGATATTTTTCTCTTTCCATTTTTCTTTGGCATTTGTTCTTTAATTAATTACCACATGTGACTTACTGACTACACAACTGTAGGTTAAGTACAGAGATTTACAGAAAGAAAGGTTTTTTTTTTTTTTTACTTGTATGTTTTACTTGGATAGTAAATATTGGTGCAGAGATGGCTAGAAAACTCAGGAACAATTTCTCAAAAGGAACTGTGAGTATATATATTCTTATATGACTGAATATATCCTTATACATTCATATCACAGCTAATGGGATAAGTGGAGAAAGTGGCAATTATCTAGGTATTTTACGGGAAAAAACCCCTTTGCATCAGTTATTTGGATATTTTAAGAGTGGTATATTTTGTCTGGCAATTACCTGAATTTTCTCATTTTTTTCTTTTTCCTTTGTGTTTGTGTGTGTGTGAATCTGAGCAGTATTTTCTTCTTTGAAAAATGAAGAGCACCAAGGAGAACAGTACAATCGGTACTAGAGATTTAATAGTCAGATTAGATCTTCGATTAGATTAGACTAAAGCAGCAGAGAGGTTAATTGCACTTAGTAAAATATGAAATAGACAAACACATATATAATTATTTTCCTACTCTTCTAAATATGTAGTCTCCATATAGATCAGAATCAGTGAACTTACAGCTCTTTCTTTGGCACCTTCTTTTTCCATGTCATAAATTAAGCTCCTCATCCTTCTTTTAACTTGATTTTGGCCCGTGTGTGCGTGTGTGTGTGTGTGTGTGTGTGTGTGTGTGTGTGTGTATGTGTGTATTGCGTTTGGTAGTTTGACTGCTTTGGGGTCCTAGAGCCTGAGGTCAGATTATTTTCTAAAAGTCAAATCTATCATCCTATTTAGAAATACTTTTGGGTGCTCTATCACTGTGATTTTCTTCTTGAAAGAGGAAATAGATGAAAAGGATTTTATTTAAAACACTTGTATACTATATTAGCTTGAATTTGGACCTTAAAAATGGTTGATGAATATAGTTGATGAATATGTAATTGAAGATTCAACATTTACATGAAAAATAAATCTCACATTTTTGAAGATCTATTTTAACATCCCAGAAGATCACTGATATGAGGTAATGTTCTAGATATTTCTGCTACGATGATGTAATGTTAATTGGCTTAGCACAAAAATGGATTCTGTCTACATTCATTCTACCCACCTCTCCCCCACCAAAATTATGGTTTCCTAAGATATAATGACCAGGGAGGGTTTGAAAGACTGATGTTTGAATAGCTGAAACAGCATACTTTTCCTGCAGGAATAGATATCAAATCAAATTAAGGGACATTTAAGAAGGTCAAAGCTATACAACCCATCCCTGGGTTGTACAGAAACATATGAGGCTCTTAAATTTCAATTTGATTGATTCTTGGCAAAGCAACTGTGACAAGGAAAAGAAATTGGATGACTTGAATCAGTCCTTGTGATAAAAACTGTTATAAGAGCAGTAAATTGTACCAATCTGAGACCTCACCTTACCCTTGCTTCCAGTTAAAGCTCCTGCCAAGTTTAATGAGAATCCCACTATATCATGCAGGGTTTTGTCCTTTTTTTTCTTTCCCTCTAATGAAAGACATTCTTACAGTCCTACATGAAGATTAAACTACACTGGTTTACAGGAGTAATGAAAGCACTTTATTCTGTTTATATTTCAAGACTTCATTGCCCACCTAATTTTGAGTATGAAAGGATATTTTTTCTTAGGCCCTCAACACTACCAGGTAGTATGAATAAAATGATAACCTAAAATGATAGCTAGATGGTTGGGACTTAAGTGAGAGAGAGCCGTCTCAGACACTCAGGAGAGTCTGTTCATCTGGCTGAGTAGAGTTCTCACACAGGAATGACTCTTCCGTTCCCTGTAGCCTCCTGAGCTGGAAGCAACTGTCATCTGAGGCTGCCATGATGTTCTCTGAATTATGTCTGCAAAATAGCTTCCTCTGGCATCTAAGTAATTTAAATCACTCGCTGTTACTTTTTTTTTTTCTTCCCATTACTTTCTAATTTTTTTGGGGTGAAGACTGGAAAAATACTTTCCATCCATTCTTTTTTTTTTTTTTTTTAGAAGTATTGGGCTGCCCATTTTTTTTTTTTAAGATTTTATTTATTTGTTTGATAGAGAATGAGAGACAGAGAGCATGAGAGGGAGGAGGGTCAGAGGGAGAAGCAGACTCCCTGCCGAGCAGGGAGCCCGATGTGGGACTCGATCCCGGGACTCCAGGATCATGACCTGAGCCGAAGGCAGTTGCTTAACCAACTGAGCCACCCAGGCGCCCCACTTCCCATCCATTCTTAATTCAGCCAAAACTCACACTTCCTATCCAGACTAATTATTGCATTTGTGGGCTCAATTTCTAGAATCAAAAATATTTTGGTTATCAATGATAATGATACCGGTTTCCTTTCTCACTTTGTTGTAGTGTGTGGCTTTTCTCCAGAAAATAAGACCTGGTTTCTACTTCATATGAATTTTAGAATTAAGTTTGTGTCTTGTGTCTTTGCATTGCCTAAAATGGTATGAAACTACAAATACAGTAAATTACCTACTATGTTCTCAGTGAAAGCAAGAACTTTCAGAAATGGAAAATGCAAGACTTTTATCACAAGCGCAAAATAAAAACAAAACAAAACAAAACAAAAAAAACCTGTCATATAAGATTCAGATGACTTTATCTTAGTTAATGGGCCAGTTGACTTTTTCCCTGAATGGACAGTGATTTAGATACTAAGGATACAGAAAATGAATCCAGAGAAAATCCTATCTGTCAATTACAAGATGGGGCTGGCTGTCTTCATATAATGGAACACACTAATTTATAGAAAACACTGTGAAGAAACAGTAGGATTAAGCAGAGACCCCACAGCAATTTGTGTGACAAGCCCTAGACGTTAATCTTGATTGAATTCCTCTATCAGTCTGAAAAGTCACTAAAAGTTGAAAGCATATTTCTTGAAGAGTTTCTATGTAAACTTCTACTTCCTTGGAATGGTGTGAAGTTTCTATGCATTCAAAAAGCTCCATATTTTTTTTTAAAAAGATTTTATTTATTCATTTGACAGAGAAAGAGAGACAGCGAGAGAGGGAACACAAGCAGGAGGAGTGGGAGAGGGAGAAGCAGGCTTCCCGCCGAGCAGGGAGCCCAATGTGGGGCTTGATCCCAGGACCCTGGGATCATGACCTGAGCCGAAGGCAGACGCTTAACGACTAAGCCACCCAGGTGCCCCCAAAAAGCTCCATATTATTGTTTTAGTTCTGAGTGTGTTCTACAAAATACATGCTACTTAGTTACTAGCATCAATCGTGAATAAAAGTATTTTACCTTGGTGTCACTGCCAAATATTTCTTAAAGTTCTACCAGATAGAATCTTTATCTGGTTAGTATACAAACTGCACTCATACTGGTCTCACTAAATGTTTTCTTAGGAAATAAATGGTTTATAAATAATTAATAGAAAATAACTATTTCAGACAACGGCCACAAAAACCTCATAGAAGGGCAAGCATTTTGCTTGCTTCCAAAAACCTAATGAGAATTCCAGGATCTCATTTAATGAAACTTTGTAAAATGCACAGTATGTAACATTTACTTAATAGCACCCTAAAAAGTCAGATTTTTAAATCACATTCAGTAGAGTTTTATTTCAGCCTTCCATTCAAAAACCACACATTACATGCTTCTGTAATTGGTATAGCGAATGAAAACTGAATAATCAGTTAGTTTTTCCCTCTGACTGAAAATAAATCGTGACTTTGCTAGTCACACTTAATGTGCCAGTCACCCTATATTATGGAGAATAGAGTGAACAAATACATCTTTTAAAAAATAGGAAATATAAATATTGTTAAGGTTTAGAACTATCTGATATTTAAAAAAATTACTGTAGTAATGTTATTCTTGAGTAGCTCTGGGAGGAGAGGAAGTAACAGAGCCTTGGAGGTGAGCATGAAGCACCTTAATGTTACCATGTCTGCAGTGGGATCTTCAGCGTCCATTCTTGTTTTCGAGGCATGAAAGAAACCCTTCAGGTTAATCCAGCTAGAGGACAGAAATTGCTTTTTTGTTATGGAAATTAAATGCTACTTCCTCAAGATCTGCCAGGTAAAAACTCATTTTCTGAAATAGGATTCATCAGATCATACACTGGAACTTGAATTAGTATAGTTTTCTGCAGGGAACATAAAGCAACATACAAAGCGAGTATGTAACACTCTTGAAAGCTCTGCATTCTAGTCAGCTGGTGTCATCGCTGCTACAAACAGGATTACAAATATAAAAGACAACTTAGTCTAAGGCAACTGGAATCACTAGCCACAGCATTTTAGACTTGGAAGGAACACTTGAAATCATCTATTATTCTTATTTTATAGATGAAGAAATCAGATTAATAACCTTTATTGCTTTGAAGGCTCCCTTAGGGGGTGATCGGTGGTGGGGTGATGCTGGTGGCAGGGACAGAATGGAAAACAGAAGTGGGAAAGGGGCGTCCTAAATGAAAGTGATGGTAGGCTTTTAATAAATCAATGTCTTTCTTTAATATCAAAATCTTAAAAAAAAAAAAGTAGGTATGGAGTGAGAGTCAAGAGCCCAGATGTTGGAGCCAGATTGAGTTCAACTTTTCTTTTCTTTTTTTTTTTTTTAAGATTTTATTTATTTATTTGACAGAGTGAGAGAGAATGCAAGCAGGGGGAGTGGGAGAGGGAGAAGCAGGCTTCCCGCAGAGCAGGGAGCCTGATGCGGGGCTCGATCCCAGGACCCGGGGATCATGACCTGAGCGGAAGGCAGAGGCTTAACGACTGAGCCACCTAGACACCCCGAGTTCAACTTTTCTCTCCACTAAATGTACTAGCTTCGTTTTATGCTACAGACTGGTATTTCTGCATACTTGAAGTTTTTTGCTTCTCTCACGTAGCACTTACCCCCTAACTGTAGCTGTGTGGATAGTTTCAAAATGGCACTAGTTAATGGCACGACTATGATTGTGTGGTTCCCTGGCAAAATTAAAGAAAGCCCTACCACCTTTATTCTTCACAACAGCAGGTAATCAACTCTCTCTATTCAAGGAGAAGAAGGAGCCAAGGGAATGTTTCCTCTACATTTATATGCAATGTTGTTTTCTTTTTCCCCCTAATGGAAAGAATATGAATAGGAGCTGAAGACTTATGCTCTCGCTCAGGATTTTTTCAACTTTAAACAATTTATTAAACCTGAACAGGAGTTTATTTATCCACAAAATGGAGACAGGATATTGTTGTAAGGATTGAATTAGGTGTGTGCTGGGAAACTGAAATGCTGTACTGATATAAGAAATTGTTAGTGAAGATTCTTCTTCTATCAATTGATCTATATTCTTGAGGGACCTTTTGAAGTTTTACCGGGCTTGGCTATAGTGAGATGTTGTGGAACACTGTTTTGTACAATTCTGCCAGCTTCTCTTAGTTCATCCTTATCTCGAGTCAATGAACACAGTCAGAGCTCCTACGATGTCCAAGAGAGACATAGTGGTTAATCAGGTGAACTCTGGGATTTGACTGATTTGTCTTAAATCCTGTGTGTGACTTTTCCTCTCTCCCTTTCTCACCTGTGAAAACGGGGATGATAATACCCCTCGCAAGTGTTTGGCATAGTCACAGATCCCCGCAGAGTTAAGTACTCAGTACACGTTAGCCTATAGTAGTAGGGTTATTGCCAGCCACAGAGGTGCTACGGGGGAGACAAAGGAAGTGGAACATGGTTCTATCCTAAAAGCCCTCAGCATGGTTGGATCGAAGACAGAGAAATGTCTGTAGAAAACAGGAAGTAAGAACAGCGCATGATGAGGAAGCTGGAGTGCAGGGAAGTGAGCACTAGATTTGAAACCTAGCTCTGCCCCGAACATTTGTGCCCCACAGCAAGTCACTTAACTTCCCCTGGCTTCCGCTTTCCTTTCTTGTCAGGTGGGGATAATGAAACCTGTTTGGGGGTTGCCATAAAAATTAAGTGGGGAAAAAGAGCCTAGGGAGGGGGCGCCTGGGTGGCTCAGTTGGTTAAGCGACTGCCTTCGGCTCAGGTCATGATCCTGGAGTCCCTGGATCGAGTCCCGTGTCGGGCTCCCCTGCTCAGCGGGGAGTCTGCTTCTCCCTCTCCCGCTCCCCCCTTGTGCTCTCTCTAAAAAAAAAAAAAAAAAAAAAAGAGCCTAGGGAGGACATGAGACATGTAGATGGCTCATGTGTAGTAGGGAAGCAATAAATGACCAGGAAGATGTTAGCAAAAGGTGCTATTTGATGATATATGGCCAATTCCCACATTTACTGGGAGACAGTAAATCTGCTATAAGAGTTCATAGGAAGGAAAGATCAAGGAAAGCTTGACTTGGGGAAGCTACTACTATTTGCTTCAAGGAGAGCAAATCCTTTCTCAGAAGCAATTCTTAGCTGACGACCCTACGTATTCCCCAGTCACTTCTAAAATTTAGCAGAAGTGATAAAACGTGTAGTTTTCTGGATAGAAAAATTTCAGGGCTATTTGTTATTTGTCAGGAGTGACGGTTTCCCCTTGCAATTAATTTAGATGCATAAGCTTTCTTTCCACCAGGCAAGCAGGACACAAAGTCCTGTGTTCTCTGCAGGATACATTTTTCCGCATTTCTTCTCTTGGGCACATTGTAACATAGCTCCTCGCAATTTGTAACCAATACAGACTGCAACTGTGAACACTCTTTTAAGATTTCATTTTAAGAAAAATTTCAGTGAGCGAAATCCAATTCTTTCAAAGCTA
Organism: Halichoerus grypus; assembly: GCF_964656455.1. NCBI lineage: Eukaryota > Metazoa > Chordata > Mammalia > Carnivora > Phocidae > Halichoerus > Halichoerus grypus. Next base: position 53,423,882 of record NC_135716.1, read on the forward strand.
CTTAATTTAATTTCTTCCATGTTAGCCCTGAACTTAGAAAAAAATTTTCATCCTAAATACGGAGTTTCATTTTCTTTTTTTTTCTACTCCTAGACTTTTTTCTTTTTTTAAGCCAAGTTTTTGGTTGATAGAGAGATGCAGTTCTTTTCTCTTTACTTTGTGTTTGGCTAGGTATTTCAGAACCCTGCTAGATTTTCTTAAATGAGGAAATGTCTACATTTCCTTTAAAGCTGAACTTTCCTACCAGGTGCAATGTATTATGAACTTGTGAGGATTTACATTGTTTTAATGCTTTCATATAAAGCTGCTCCTTTGTCATTATTCTATGTTTATGAGAAAGTAGGAGCCTATCATTACCTGTATTTTATGGCCTTTAAATGAAAAAATATTGAGTATTTTTATATGGAGATTGCTATAATCAACAGTATCTAATTTGAAAAAGGCCTATACAACCCTTTTAAATGTAAGCACATATTAATATGTCTGCAGTTATGTCATAAATATAATTCCTAGTTTATGTACCATACATTTATATGAAATTTTGGAGGCAAAATATTTAAAATGCTCTTTTCTATTGGTAGTCAATTATCCTCCCTTCAGCCATTGTAAAGTCAGATGCCAGATGAATGCTAATTTGATTTCTCAGGATATCTTTATTATTCTAATGATTACATTCTGCTAACATCTTCCAGATTTATATTGACTGGTACCTGAAACACTATTGATTGAAAAGGTGTTACTGTCATGAATGACTGAGGAATAATATGAAACTCTACGTATCCATAGTCTTTTCCCACCACAGTCATCTAAGGAATATTACATTTGTACTGTTTGGCCCTAGTGTCTTTGTTGTGCTCCATCTACTAATGGATGGAGAGGAAGAAGGCTAAATTGATCCAGATAAGAAGGTACCTGGAGTTATCTCTGAAAGAAAAGATCTAACTGGAGGAAGGGTGTTGGAAATGGAAGGACAGCAGGAGAGTGCCAGGTAGGGAAGAGACTGAGGAAGCAGGGGGGAGGGATTTCACAATAGCTAAGTGCTGTGGAGATCCCATGAAACTGATGGGTTAATAAGATTGTAAGGAGAAGGGTGCCTGGGTGGCTCAGTTGGTTAAACGTCTGCCTTCGGCTCAGGTCATGATCCCCGGGTCCTGGGATCGAGTTCCGCCATCAGGCTCCTTGGTCTGCGGGGAGCCTGCTTCTCCCTGTCCTCCCCACTTGTACTCTCTCTCACTATCTCTGTCTCTCTCTCTCAAATAAATAAATAAAATCTAAAAAAAAAAAAAGATTGTAAGGAGAAGAGACTGTGTGTGGTGTGTGTGTGTGTGTGCTACATGATATAATCCCCCCTTTCCTGCTCTCTTGTTTTTCTTTAAGAGAGAGAGGGAGGCAGAGGGAGAGGGAGAGAGAGAGAATCCCAACAGGCTCCATGCCCAATGCGTGAGAACCTGCCAAGGCGCTTGGGCAGATCTCACAACCCTGAGATCATGACCTGAGCAGAAATAAAAAGTCAGAGACTTAACCCACTGAGCCACCCAGGTGCCTTCCTTCCTGCTCTTTAAGAGAACTTAGTGTAGACTTTCACATCTTAATGTTTCTTATTATTTCTACTGAATGTGACATTTTATGTAGATGAGCCTTACTGGGCAGACAAGAACGGTCAATTTTATTGGAGTTTTATATATATTTGAAGTAGGATGAGATACAAAATATTTGACGGTGAAAAACAAAATGAGAAATAAATGCAAGAAAAGTGTATTTTTAATTTTGGCATTGCCCAGAGTGGACTTGTCTTGGAGATACACTATATTGGTACCTGCATCATAAATATAATATCAGCTCTCCCTCTATCACAAAGAATTGAATAGTGATCATTTCTTAAATTCCAAGTAATTTCTAGTAGATTTATTACTACATGTGGAAATTCACAAATCACGAGAATTTAGATGTTTATTTTATTTTATTTTTTTTTTTTTAAAGATTTTATTTATTTATTTGACAGAGACACAGCAAGAGAGGGAACACAAGCAGGGGGAGTGGGAGAGGGAAAAGCAGGCTTCCCGCGGAGCAGGGAGCCAAGGACTCTGGGATCATGACCTGAGTCGAAGGCAGATGCTTAATGATTGAGCCACCCAGGTGCCCCTAGATATTTATTTTAAATGATTACTTCTATTTAGTGTTTTCATCATCTATTTAGGGGGTCTTGGAAGGAGATTAATTTTTTTATTACAAAGTGCTTAACATTCAGCTGTTTAATTAAGCCTCATAACAACCATGTTAGGTGGCATTTAGGTGGCATTATTTTCCCCATTTCATGTTTGAGAAAATTGTGGTATAGAAATGATAATTTGCTCAAGGATTATCTGATAGTGAGTAGTGGGGCAGCTTCAAAACTATGTCCATCTAATATGCAACCTACATCTAATCTGCAACCTACATCTAATCTGCCAGAGCGCTCTCTTTCATGTAATAGGAATGTTCCTGACCTCAGCTTTTTTTGGGGGGGTGGGGAATTTATAGTACTTTTTTAATTTTCATAACATTTTGCATTCTTTTGAGCTCCATGACGAGTTGCTTTTTTCTATTATACAAAGCGTTCCCCTTTTGTTTTTAACTTTTGGAAGCAGCTTTAAGCCAACATTTGGGCTTGGGTTGCTTTGTCTAAGGTGGACTTGTACGGTTGCTCGATGGGGTAGACTCAGAGGGTAGAGAATGTCAAGGTGGTGCTGGTAAGGGGCAAACATGGAACTAGCAGAACAATTTGTACTGAATTTTACCTTTTCCTTTTCAACCCTCTCATATTTTGTATTTCTATTTGCAGGGGCACCCCTGCTTTGCTCAACAATTCTCTTAGCTTGATGGCTGCCATCTTGGGCCACTATTCCCCACCCTTCCCTTAAAGAAGGTTGGGTTGGGGAAAAAAATGAGTCGGGACTGACTGCAAGAGATTAAACTTTGGATGAGTAAGTGCTTCTTCTCAGTCGGCATTTATTTAAGAATTTTAAAGAAGAATCTTGGGTAGGACCTAAGCACAAGTCCTTCAAAATATCAGATACTGTTGCCCAAGCAATTCACTCAACATTTAATTTCAATTTATTATTTAGGAAGTGTTTTTCAAAAAAAAAAACAAAACCCAAAACCCCCAAATGACTCAGTTTCTGTGCTCCTGTTCCCTCGTTATTCATTCACTAAATGTGCATCAGTACATGGGTAAAATATCCAGGCATTCTATCTAATGACACATAATGTTAGGGGTTCCATTTATATAGTATTTGACAGATACTAATCATTTTCACATTTGTTTCCTTGGTTCTGAAAAGGACCCTCTGAGACAGACAAGGCAATATCTCGCCACTTTACAGATGTTACAACAGAGGCACAGAGAGAAAAAGGGACCTGACCAAGGTTGGCTAGCTGAGAGAGTCAAGACTAGGGCTCAGAGCTTCAGGATCCTGCTCCTGGGCTCTTCCAGCAATGCAGCACCGGCCACATATGGAGAGGGGCGGAGCTGTTAGGGCTTAAGTCCTCTATTCTCTTGAGTCCAGAGTTGCAGAGCTGGTCAAAGGAGGGAAATCACACTAGAGGGCCATGCTGCTCCCCACACTGTGCCAGGGACCCCAACAGTCACCAGCATTAGGTTTGATCCAAGTGTGGTTCTGGACCAGCAGCGTCAGCATCCCCTAGAAGCTTGTTAGAAATGCAAATTAATGAGACCCACCTCAGAGCCACAGAATGTGAATCAGAACCTCTGGGGGTGGGAGCTGAGTGCTACCGATGCTCAGTAAAGTTTGAGAAACGTTTTAACTAAGGGATTCCCTGGCTGGATTGGTTGATAGAGGAGACTAGTTAGATATTTCAAGTTTGTATCCTCTGGGTGGATTGTAGTACTTCCTAACTGATATTCTTTGTGTAGCATTATGTACTGTCTTGTAATACTGTAGGGTAGTACAATAAAGTTTTTAAAATGGTGGAGACTTCCAGTTATGGTTATAAGCTACTACTATTGGCATTCAACTTTTTTATATGTACAGAATCTTGTCTTCTACAAAAGACTAAATTCCCCCAAGCAAGAGAATCATGTTTATTTATATTCTCATGATACTTAGCTTCAGAAGAGAATTGGTGCTTGTATCTATTTTACTTTGGTAAGTCTTGTCATTAACTACTAATGACTTTGGACTAAAGGCAAATATGTTTCATGTACGACCTCCCTCATGTGTGCATATTTGCTTATAGGACTTACAGGAGTAAATGCTAAATTTTATTAGTTTTATTTTTTATTACATATATATTTTAGACCATTATATTCATATAGAGTATATATCTAATACATATTATATATATATGTATATATATGTCTTTATTAGACACATATTCTGGCCCTGGCCCTGAAGCTTACCACATATGAACTTGACTGGGTAAATTCTTTGAGCCTAAATTGACTCATTTTAAACAGAGCAACATGTATACTATGCCCATTTCATAGGGACTATGTGAAGATTAAAAAGGCTAGAGGAAGTGAATATTTTCTAAGAACTACAAGGTCCACTATAGATAGATCATGCTATCTAAATTTCTTTTGAACCTTTTATATTTTTCAATCTTCTATGTTTGTCTGCTCTCTTTTTAATATAAAAGGAAAAGGTAAGTCTGAAGTAGAATGAAAAACTTTTAAAATGACGGGAGTTTTGGATCATGTAATCTGTGCATCAAAAGACTAGAATTGACTCTGGTAATTTTTCATGTGTTTGAATGGTGATAATGAGAAGGATGAGAAGGATGCTAACTGGCGCTTCTCAGATAAAGCTGTAAGACTTAAATTACAACCACAGATATTAGTGTTGGGAATAACAAAGAACTTTGCAGTCATAAGGACAATATGTTCCGGAGCAAGGTTCCAAGGGAGCCTACGATAACTCTCGTGTCAGCTCAACTGAGGCTCCCTTCCCATGGGAGTCTGGAAGTGATAACAAGGAACATCTTGATGAGATTTCCTGGTGTCCGTTTTGCAATAGTCAGTTTATTGTAGGTTGAGCTTTGTCACATGAGTTAAGCTTCTGTCTACTAGGATACCGGAACTGAAAGATTATCATTAGGTTCACTTCGAGTGGTGTTATTGAATGGAAATCAAACTGGGGCTGTGGTGCACAGGGGTGGGTGTTGAAAAAAATCTTCCAAAAGAGGGAATAGAGTGCTAACAAAAAATTAAAGCTTAAAATGCTCTTCCATACAAGTATTTGTGGAACTAGGTTTAGATAGAGTTCATCCTTTTCTTTTTATCCTGATATAAAGACCTGCAACTTGAAAGGTGGAAAGATTGATACTCTGATGATCTATTGTTACACTAGTTACTTGTTCTGTGGATGGTATACAAATTCTGACATCAGAAGTACAATTATTCCAAAAGAATAACTGCTAAATAAGCACTCATACAGGCATTGCTTTATGATTTTGCTTAAAAAAAAAAAAATCAGTCCCAGGCAATGTTATTTTTAATGTACTATACAAAAACTGTTAATTATCTGTTTCTGGTCAAATTTTTTGAATTTTGTAATTTTTCCAAGTATTAAATATTTTAAACTGGAGGTCGACAAAATTACAAATGAGAAAAATCTTAAAACTTTTGTTACGGTTTTGTAGTATAATGTATAGCTGCTTCTCTTAAGTACAATTCCTAGAGAAGCTATATTTCCAGATGACTAGCAAAATGACTGCCGAAATGCATTAATTAACCTTTATATTCACATAAAAGTGTTTTGTGAGAACAAATGTACACAAAATGTTATCTTTAATCATGGCTAATAAAAATGGGTTGTATAAACACAGGTTTTACTACTGCAAATGTCTCCTTGACAAATGACAGGACCTGATTCCTTTATTAAAAGATAATTAAAAATGTTTCACAAGGGATTCAGAGCCTTCCTCCTGTCTGCTTGCTTTTGCGGTAATAAGGGGAAGAGTCTTGAAGTAATACTGAATGATTATACTAAATGTGGATGCCTGGGTAGTATATCTCTTTTAGTTCTAGATTTATTTCATAAAACCAAATTTTAAAGTTAAATATCTATTGTCTATGGAAGGAGGTAAGGGTCCCTTTTAAAATGTGATAACCATGATGACATTGATTAGATTAAGTCAAGATTTTTTTTTTTTTTTCTTTCCAGAACTGGTCATCATGGTGTGTCCACATCAGAAGTCCCTGCTACTCTCTTAGCTGAGCCTTCAGACAGCCATGTGCGCCATACATTACAACCGCCAAGGTCTCATAGCTCTTGTTCCCCCAGAAGCCTAAATCAAGGCAATTAGTTTAATAAGCCCCAGGTTAGCAATTAAAAGTAGTCATCAGTTTGAAGGTATCTCCTTTTTAAACTGAGTCTGTGCTAAGAAAGGATAAGACCATCTCAGCCTTGTTAGACAAAATGGCGGTCTCACAGGTTTGACTGCCATGGTGGGAACACCTCTGACATGGAGCATTTATAAGAGTAGCCTGTACTGGTTAAAGGGACAGGTTCTGGAACCAGATGGCCTGGGCTCAAGTTCCATATCCAACTGTGTGATCTTAGGTAAAAGTCACTTCACCCCTCTGTGCCTCTGTTTCCTCATCTGTAAAAGTACTTACTTTTTAGGATTATTGGATGATTAATGTAACTAATAATGTGTAAAGTGCTTAGTGCCTAGCATGTTATATATGCTATATAAGGATTAAATCAATCAGTAAAAATCATTTCTTATAGATACTCTAAAATTTGTGTCTATGCTGGAAAAATGAATCTTGAAAGAGAACAGTGGCAGAGGAAAACCATTGATTGACAATAACAATAACAAAGGAATGGATAACCTTGAGGCTTAATCCAACCTCACATTGCATAATAATATATCCTACAACTCTATGGCCAGTTTTATTTGGGACTATGATTTTAGTGCCCTATTTGGGATATGCATTTCTAATATGAGATTATTTTATGTATAGTATAATTTTGTAGGATAGCATTTCCAGAAATGTGGTAATTCACCCCACTGCATGAGAGCACTGACATATGGTATTTTTGGTGCTATTCTTTGAAGACCAGTTTTTTTTTTTTTCCTTTAGGTTGACTTTCTTAAAAAGTTAGTATGGAATAATGGAGGTCCTTTATTGGCTTAAGTAAGGAGAAAACACATACATAATCTGTTTTCAATTATGCAGTCATACTCAATAAATTATCAATAATTTTCTCATGTGGAAGAAATTCTCTGTTAGAATAATTTGGTAAGTAACAAGTATGGGCTATGTTGAAAGGCAATTTTAGTGCTGTTCAATCTGTTTTAGTTTCTTCAGTATGTGGAGTATTTGTAGCGAATTATCTATATGGCAAATGGGATTAACTATATGGCACATGGAATTAGGCAAATTTTAGATTATCCCATAACTAAAAGGTTGTGAGTTGAACTCTTTGTTCTGCACATTGTTTTGTAAATAACAGTAAGCTAGCAATATTGATTTATCATCTTTCTCGACTGTACCACAAGCCATATTCATTTTTCTAACATACACACACACACACACACACAGCCAAATTCTCATTTTCCACATTTCTCTTGAAGGTCTTCTGCTGAGTCCTACAATATGAATATATTTTTAAAAATCCAATTAAGAAAAGAGTGATGGCAGAGAACACATAACTCCCAGAGGAATAAAATCCCTAAGAGTACGAAGGGGGAAGTGAAATATTTTGTAAAGATTGCCATGCATTTGAAAATATGAAGACCTAATACCAAAGCTTATTATGGGAGGAACACGTCTATCACAATTCTCTATTTCTAAAACTGACATGTTCCGTGGTTAGAATCAGCATCATCTGGGAGTTTGTTAGGAATGCAGAATGTCTGGCCTCAACCAGACCTACTGTATCAGAATTTGCATTTTAATGTAAATCACAGATAATTCATATGCACATTAAAGTTTGAGGAGCACAGTAATATGAAACTATTAAATATTTTACAGATGGATTATAGTTACGCAAAACATAAGAGAAAAAAATCTCTGCCAATGCAAACATAGAAAAAATCTACTTTTGATGATCCTAAAAATTAGTTTATGCTTGTTTTTGGTACCCCCTCCTCAGTATCACTTTGTATCTACGTTTTAACTGCTAGCCTGCAAGCTCCCTGAAGGTGGACACTGACATTCGGGTATGTCCCCAACATCTTCATCACATTTTAAATAAATGAATAAGTAAACTATGTTTTTGTTTAATTTATTCCTTTATTTAAACATTAAAACATTCTGTTCCTAAATAATTTTGCTATTACTACTGGCCATTTTCTACCATTCATGCACTAAAAACTCCCCAAAGTAACATAAATAATATTATAATAGCTATGTAATAAAACTAGAAAGTAAAATCGTAAGAGAATGACTAACCAGGGTTAACACCCATTTCCACTCATTTTATCAGTCTCCTTGAAAAAGTGCACAAACCCTTTTCATCCAGTAGGGTAAAGTATGGCATTAATTTATTGAATAAGCAATTGAATGTTGCAGATTAAAAAAAATTTTTTATTAAATAGTATTTGAAACTGGGTTAAAAAAAAAAAAATCAATCACCTATTTCTTTAGAGAACTAGATTGCCCTCTAGTGGGGTGAAAGCTAATGTGGACTCTAAGGTTTTCCAATTGAGAACCAGGAAAGAGAACCAGCCTCAGTTCTGGAAACATCTGGGTCATCAGCTAATTTGGTATTTTCTTCTTATGTGGCAAATTTCTTGCATTTTTCATATAAGGTCACAGATCCTGTGACAACAGTATAGTGTGTGTTTCTCCAAGAAACAAATAGGAAATTGGTGTGAGCTGGAATGAGGTTTCAGCAGCTTGGGAGTGGCCACACCCAGAGCAGGTAGCCACGTGCTCAGGGCCAGTGTCATCCAGCCTTGTGAGCAAAGAGCTCCTGAGGTGGAATGAGGCATATAGTCAGTCCTGTTCAGTTGGAGTAAAAAACAGTGGTGACTGATAAATCAGGAATTTTCCTTAAGATGGTCTGGATTCATTAATAACAAAAATGCTCAATTAAATATGTGATTGATTCATCTCCCATTTCATTTTTAACTGTACAGATTTAACTTGAAATTCTGGATGAAAGCAACTACTAGATATTCACAGAATTAAGTAACTATTTTGATCCTACATTGTAGGGTGGAAAACTATTTTATTGCGTGAATCAGCTCCATGCACTCTGAAAGGACTGACGGGCACTCAGGAATGTGGCAAAATGTAGCCTCTTGCAGCCTTTTCATCACAGAGAACAAGCTTGGCCCAAATGGCCGAATGCTTATTCCACAATCTATCCATTAATAATTTTAAAAATCCCCAAAGTAAGTAAATGTGTTTTTAGTGCAACAAATAAAATCCTGCTAAAAATGTTAATGACTAAGAGCAGAGGCAATTGTTCTCACAATAAAAATAATCCCCTCCCCCTTAGGATAGAATAATTTACTACAAATTTGTAGGTCACTTCACAAAACCATTGCGAATTGTGACTGAAAAAAAATTCCAGACTTTAATGTTAAAAACCATTCAATCTTATTTATTATTTTAAAATATACTTTCAGAGAATTTTAACATGTAGATAAACACCACTAGGTTTACTAATTTATACCATCATGTATAAATGTATTTGGGCTACACTGGGTCACATAGTGCTTATTGCAGGCTCAGCTTACTCAGCTGGTATTAACCATATATATAATTAATTGATAAGCTACTGCTATTTCTCTTTCAGTCTGATCTTGCAATCCTGACCAAATTCTCATTTTTCCACTTCAGGTTATTGATATATCCATTTAGAAGGTGCCCACTTCATTAGAATAGATAATGGGGAATACTATATGCACCTAGTACAATCATGCTGAATAATTGTTTAATGAATCAGGAAAAAGCACCCACCCTGGTGATTAATTGATTATGCTTTGCAACTGAAACGATTTCAAAATCCATTATTTTAGTATTGTAGAGGTTGTACTTCTCTTCATGATTTGCAAATACAGCTTACTCATGGCAGAAAGGACCCTTGCATTTGTCACATTTTGGGTGGGATTTTTGTTAATGGGATGGTGGCTACCATTTCACAATCCAGGTTTCTGTGCAGGATTGAGACAGTATCAAGAATCAGCAATTGCAAGAACAGTTTCAAAAAAAAAAAGAAAATAAACAGTTAAAAATTTGTGCATAACCTATATATATTGATTGATAGATATGACCTTATGGAATACACTGTGAAGATCATAACATCTCAATTATATATGCATAATTTTACCCATTGCAGTCACAAACAATTATCTGCGGAGAATTTTCCAGCAATTTTTGGCACACAAACCCTACCCTTAGGAAGCACCTGCACATAATATCCGACCCACAAGAACATATGTAGTCCAGACAGGAATTGAAAATACATTCGCTTTATAATGTAAAATGAACAACAGGACAAAAAATTCTTTTTTTAAGGGGTGGGGGAGAAGGAAGGGAAGAGTAGAAGGAAGAAAAGTGAGTGCAACAAGGGTTAATAATCCTTAACCAAATTCAATCATTCAAACCTTTTGAACAAATAAGGCCATTGAGTCATGAAGTAATAATAATAATAATAATGATTTGAAATAATACTGATAATGATGAGTTTGTAGCCGCCCTTCTGCAGCAGAAACCTCTCGATGGGGGTGCAGAACGCAGAGCGAGACCGCCCCATCCCTCATTCTGAGAACCTTTCTGGACTTGCGGGTGAATCGCGAACTGTGAAAAGCGGGGTAGCTCAGGACACTGCGCAGAAACCCGTCTCCCGGGCTGCACCCGCGGGGGCGAGCGCCCAGCTCGGGGGAGGGGAGCACAGGGCGCGGCGCTGGGCTCTGCAGGGCTGGCAGCGCTCCACGCGCCGGCTCGCCAAGTGCGCCCCCACCCGGCCAGCGGCCGACTGGTCCCGGCCGCCGCTGGGAGGGGTGGGGCCGAGCCGCGCCTTGCTAGATTAGCGAGGGTCCCTTTTGGAGAGACTATCCAAAGGGTCTACGTCCCGGGAAATGATAGAGAACCCGGCTTGGGCCGAGGGCCTCAGCTGGGGGAAAGTAGCCTGAACTCCGCGGGCTGTGGGAGAGCAAGAAAAGAAAAACCCTCCCCGCACCACTGGGAAGGGGTCACCTCTGCGGTCTTGCCGCCGGCTGGGGCGGGGCCGCGCCTTTGTATGGCCGGGCGGGGCTCGAGCCAGCTTTTCTGCAGAGACACACTCTTGGCTTGGGAGGGGCTAGGCGCCAGCTCTCAGAGCAACACCGGGTGTCTGCGCCAAGCCAGGGGGTGTTTGGGCTGTTCTGGACTGCAGGGCTGAAAAAAAAGGGGCTCTAGGACTGCAGACCGTTCAACCGCCCCTCCCCAAGTCCGTTTCTTCCGCACGCCTCGGAGCCCGAGGTCTTCCCAGCACCGCGGAAAGGGTGGGGCAGGGCGGAGCTGTGCAGAGCGAGCCCTGTCCATCGCTTTTTCCCTTCTCCGCATCCCGCACCGGGTCCCGGGGGAGGTGGTGTTTCCAGCAGTCACCAGACCTCGGGCCCCTCCCTGCCTGTCCACCCCGGGGGCCACCGAGAGCTGGAACCATGGGGCACTTAGAGGCGCGCAACCAGCTGGGGATCTCTGTGTCTCAACTGTTTCCCTGATATATAGGTTGAGCCTATGAAAATTGCCATTAATTGGCCCTGTTTGACCTAGAAGACGGGTATTTCACGTGGCTCAATTTAAGAAGTTGGCCTCTTTTGTATCTGTATTATTATATCTACACTTATCTAGGTTCCCAAAGCTTTTACCCAAAACGATCAATGAGCTCAAAGAAGCCTTTATCCGCGTCAATGTCTAGTCACCCTATGCAATGTGATTTTGAAAAAGAAAAAGGCTGGGCGCCTGGGTGGCTCAGTTGGTTAAGCAACTGCCTTCGGCTCAGGTCATGATCCTGGAGTCCCGGGATCGAGTCCCACATCGGGCTCCCTGCTCAGCAGGGGGTCTGCTTCTCCCTCTGACCCTTCCCCTCTCATGCTCTCTGTCTCCCATTCTCTCTCTCAGATAAATAAATAAAATCTTTAAAAAAAAAAAAAAAAAAAAAAAAAAAAAAAAAAAAAAAAAAAAAAAAAAAAAAAAGAAAAAGAAAAAGGCTAACCCACTTTTTTCCTTCTCTCCGTAAAACAGAACAATGAGGCCAGGGTGGGGAAGGCAGGGGCTCTGGTCAGGTCTCATTCGGAAGCCGAGTCGGAGTCAGGAGCGACAAGCGCGGGGCGTGGCGCTGCTGTCCCCCACCCCAGGGCTGGGCTCCTGGGTGTCGCGCTGCGCTCCCCACCCGGCCCTCTTTCGGCTGAAGCTGCTGCACCCCGCAGTGGGGAGGAGTGAGGGCGCCGGCGCGGCTTCACACAGGGTGGGGCCGTCCGCATTGTGCGCCCAGCGCTGCAGGTGCCTCCCCCTGGGACCGCTCGTCCTACACAAAGAAACCCCACCCCAGCGCCTGCGAAACCGCTGTCCCTCCACCCCTCCCCACCGCGCGCTTCCCCGCCCCTGCAGCTGCCCACCCGCGCCCTCCATGCCCTCCCCGACTTCCTTTCTCCTTCCCCTCCCTTTCCCTAAAACAAAGGAGCGTAGCACCCCATCCCCCGCCCTAACCTCCCCGCACCGCGCCCCAGGACTAGCGGTTTTTCCGACGAGACAATACCATAAAATTTGCCCCGTTCTCCACCCGCCACCCCCCTCCCGCCGTCTCCACCCATCTTTCAAACAACCTAGAAGGGACCGATTTGACTTCGCATTTTTCTTTTTCCTTTCCGCCACCTCCCTCTCCTCTTCCCCATTTTCTTTTTTTTAACTAGAGAATAAAGGATGTTACAAAGCACTTTCCAAAATGTCCCTTAACCCCATTTAAGGCAAACAGTAAAGGTAGCTCCCTCCCCCAACGATTGAGCCCTAATTTTAAACATGGAAACTGAACAAATTCTCTTCCCATGGGAGGGCAACTTACCTGCTTCTACCTTTCAAAAGAAAATTTTAGTTTTAGATTTCCAGGGACCCACTCTTTGCCCTTCCCAAACCCCCAGAACTGCCTTCGTCCTTCCCGGTTTCTGTTTTATCATTACGTCTTTTTCTTTATAAAATATTTCCGAATGCCTTCAAAGCTCTAAGACAGAAGGTGAGAGGTGGGCTCCAGGTCGAGCCGAGGGAGAAGGAGGCGCGATGCCTTACCCATTGCTGTTTTAGCCATTGTAGGGATGTGCAGATGCTGAGCGGTGGCGAAGGCGAAGGGTCCAGCTACAGCAGCGGAGAGAGCGAGAGAGAAGACTGAATAAGGCACTGAGTCTGCAGAGTGGGACCGTGCGAGAGAAAGAGCAAGAGGCAGGAGCCCATGAATAATTATCACTCAGAAGCTCAAGCAGATTGGCTCCCAAGGTCCCCTGACATGACTCCCGCAGAGTCAGAATCTCCAAGCATTAAATATTGATCGGCCAATGGTGCTGGAGTACAAAGTACCAGAATGCAGTTTGAAATGGAAATTAGTCCTTCCCTGGCAGCTCCCCCCCGTTTTGGGGGCCTGATAGTACAGTCCAAGTAGAGTGGAGCCTTAGCCCAGAAGCCTCCTAAGAGCTAAGAACTGGACTGTGTCTACCTGTGAGCCAGGATTGACTTTGTTCACACATGTTTTATTGCACAAATAGACATAAAAAGGAAAAAGGATTTAGAGCTTGGAGAAGTCTTCACAACTTGCTGACTATTGGAAACATCTGTTTAAACATTGTGGTTTTACTTGTTCATGTTTTCTCTTTCACCTTTGGCCCTGTTTTGGTAGTTTCTGGCCTCCCAGGGTGACCTCATGTCTGGCTATGGTGGTAGCTTGAAACAGAAATGCATTATTGCCCTTTGTCTCTCAGCACAGTTGGACTCAGATGTCTTGGACTCTTGAAGGTCTCTCAACAGAGTGAGGCCTGGTGTTTTCTACTCTTGGCACAGAAGGAAGGGGCTGTCTGGGCTGTTGGGAATAGGGACAAATAGTTATGGTCTACCTGGGGACCTCATGGAGGAGGATGAGAGTCAGCTTCCTGTGTCTGTGTCTTGTCCATCTGGTTACAGGGCAGAACCATTGGTTTGAGCATTGGAGGAACCATAGGTGGATAATGCCATTCTGCCTTGGAGATGTAGGATTACATGGATTGAAACCTCAGTGACTTTTGCAAGTCTCAAAGGAGAAACCTTTATACTGAAAGCTTCATGGAGATGAAAGGTGTGATCTGGAGCATGATTTTTCAGAGATCCAGAGACTCCATTGATAATAGGCCAAAGAAAGACATTTTCAGGTTTCAGGCTGAGAGCAATGTGGTGTGTGAGGATCTCCCAGATCAGGTGCAAAAAAGTGACCTTTCATTAGAGAGAAGATATTCACTAATTAATTCTGGTTGACTTAATGAACATCATTCATTAATTCATTCTTTCTCAGAAGACTCACATAAATATTCATTGAGCATTTATCATGTGCCAAGCTTTGAGGACACAACGGTGAAAAAGATTTTAGACCTTGTTCTCATGGAGATTTTAATCTCTGTTAATTTAACACTTCCGTGGTTTCACTGAGCCTTCCTCCATTCTAGATCCATTCAGAAATTGTGGTTTTTGACATTTGAAAAAAAAAGGCAAAGGATTGCTAATTCCTTGCGTTTGAAAGCTAAAAGAATAGCACATTGCTGAAATTATGAACATATACAAAATCTTGGCAATTTTTAAATTTTACAGAAATGATTGGGATTATTCTAATGGATGAAATAAATTCTTAGCAGCTTTCTATTAAACGACATTTCAAAATTTCTTTCTAGCCTCATGAATAATATGCAGTTTTGAACACATAAAACCATCTGAAAATAACAGGCACTCTCCTTGGTGCTGAAATAAATTTCTTCACCTCCTATTAACTTGTAAGACGTTTACACCCCATGGACATCTTGCTGAGTGATAGAAAGTACTGGAACTAGAGCAATTCTAACCTGCTGAATCATAGGAAAAATAAAAGATAAAGTGGGGATCAATAAAATTACTTCTTGAACAGGAAGATTTAGAAATTATTTTTCCTGTCACTGTTCAGGTCTGTGACTATGACACAGCAATAGAGCAGTATGGAAGTTGGCAAGGTCTGGAAATAAATAACCATTTTCTACCTTTCTATGGTCATTTCCCACTTTAAATGTGAGAGCTAACTCCTTCTCAGTGGAGTAGTTACGAGTATGAGAAGAAGGATCTTCAGCATTCTGTGTGACTCATATCTTTAGGGTATTCCTCTTCTCCCCACCACCCCCTTTCCCCTTAGGCTATGTATCATCTTTACATATTCTTTAACTTCCTTGGAGAACAAGATCTCTAAGTCATGGCATTAATGTCTTTAACAATTATCACTAGCAGTTGAGTAAGATCTTTTGCACTTTTAATTAAACAAAACAAAACACACATTCTACTGTCTAATCTCTTATCCTATGGTGAACATGCCTTACTAATGGATAGGAATATGAGAAGGAGGTCAGTATCCATGGGGCAAGTGTCAGATGTGTGTCTCTTTTCTATTTCTGACTTTCTGGGCACTAGTCACCTAACCTCAGCTATGCGTGATTTTCAAGTAATGTCAAGCAGGGGAGAGGGTAGGTTGTTAGTATGTTTTACTATAGAATATAGAGATAGCAGGCTGTCATCAAGTGGTGAAGAAAAACTAAATAAATTCAAAGAGCTGACTTATAATCAATTATTGTTCTTTCTTTTCTTTTAACATAACAATTTCAATCATGGACCTTGGCCTGGGAGGGTAGGGGCAAACAGGAACAGAGAATTATCTTATATTCAATAGTTTATTCATCATTTGTTCAGCTAATTCATTCACCCAACAAATATTTATTTAGTGAAATTTCGGGCTTTTATAGTATGAAATCAGCCAACCTTCTCCCTAATGTCTAAAAAATACACAGTGAAAGAAAATGTAACCCCCACTTCTTTAAGAAAATGCTATTAATTTTGGAGGACAAATATTATCCTGTGTATCAGAGTGTTCTGGTTGCAAAGTATAAAAAAAAACAACCAAACTGGCTCTGATAATAAAAGGTGTTTTTTTTTTTCTTTTTATTTATCTAACTACAGAGAAGTAGAGTAGGCCCCAGCAGTCTGGAGATAAGAATCAGCTTTCCTTGAAGCAAGTGGTTTTGATAAGAATGGGTGGATACCCAAATTAAAGAATAGGTACTAGGTCTGTAAAAAGTAAAATAAGGCCAACAGTTACCTATCTTCTAGGATTTGGGGTAGACTGAAGAGTTATAATGTATAAACTGCCTAAAAAACTTGGGATACTTAATAAATTATAGATACTATGTTTATGGTTTCCAATACATTTAAAGTTTTTAAGGGTAGGGACTGAGTAGCGTATATCTTTATATCCTTTTTGTTGCTTGGCTTCATGATTCACATGGTTGTAAGTCAATAAATGCTTGTGAACTAATAACAACAATAATAAAACACTGTTGAACATAATTCAAAAGGAATGAACCTGGTGAAACCATAGTGATACTTTCAACCACCTTTCTTTGCTTAGCTCATGTTGGGAGCAGTGAATAAGCTGTTTACCATTGTTTCTTTACTTATATGCTGCTCATTCCCTAAAAGACATAGGTGGATAGAACTCACATGAGTAGACCCTTGTTAACTTTTTAAAATCTTTAACAGCAGTAAGAGGAAGTTGTGGAAGTCAAAGATGTGCTAACAGAGATTTTAATTACTGTGGGTTACAGTGTATTGTGTATTATCTCTGTGACGAGGCCTGAAGTGTTGATTTCTTTCCAAACTGGGGAGGAACAGTTGCTTTGGAGGATTAGCTGATGTAATCTAATGTAGTCATATGATTTTCTGCTATTAATAATCAAGTGTCTGGGAAAGAATCCTAAAGTAATTATTAAAAGTTAGTAAGATATGAAAAATATTGCTAGAGTTGAATTAATTGTTTTGGTCTGACCTCAGTTGATTACAAAGGAAGTTTGTGGGGGAAAAAAAAGGCCATAGAATTTTTTTTTAGGTGATTGGGAATGCAGTTATAGCTGAAGAGATCTAGAAATGCATCTAAAATAGTAAGATGAAAAAATAGTTAATTGACTAACATTTTGACTATGTTGCTATATTTAAACCCTTATAGATTAGTGAAAAGTAAAAAGAATCAAATGTCCTCTGATAGCATTGTCTAATATGGTTTATTTAAAAGGAAAATCATTCTGAGGAGGGAGAGTTAGTGTTCCTTATTAATAATGAAATCTATATTGTTCAGGAATTTTCCAACGTGGTAGAGTTGTTTTCTGCAATGGTGAATGAACATATTATTTCTTCTTAGATCAGTTATTTAAAGATGAAGAATGCTTAGTTAAAGCATTTTTTTTGTACCTAGGGTTTTCTTTATGTTCAAATGGGACTTCTACGTTAGTAATTAGTATAATTTATCTGGAAGCAAAATGACCTATTGAAATTAGTAAGTCCTATTGATGGTTCTATAATTGAACTTTTCTGAAAACGAATTTGCTCTAATCATAAGAAGGACTTAATATAAATTTAATAAGTTGAATCTTTACATTAAATTGGTATGTTGAAAAACTGTTTGCTATCTTGGCAACAACTACCATGACTCTCTCCTTCTCTCTGTGAGTTGATTTACAGCTTGAGTCCAAGGAGGACATTAGTTGGACACCACTGAAGCTGGGAAGTTGATTCCCCTTGGGATTCCACTCAGCATTTTAGCTTACAACACTTGAGTGGGAACAAAATGGAGATAATACTGAAGTGCTTGGAGGAGAAATCTAGGGGAAGTATGACTCACTCTATTTATCCCATAAGTCCCATTTTATTTTATTTTTTAAACAGAAGTCCCACTATGAGCAGTGCACTATACATACTGTTAACAGTAGTTGCCTAAGAACTTTGTTTTTTTTTTAAATCACAACCAGGAGGAGGAGGAGGAATTAGGGAAGGAAAAAGCAAAAGCATTTTATTATACTGCCTTCCAGGGATATTTTTCCATTAACCATTTATTAACTCATTCTCTGACTCCCTGAACTTCCCTCACCCCTGTTCTGCTTTATTATCAAATAGAATTGAATTAATAGATGTAGGTAGGATTTTTAAAAAGCTATTTCATCAACAATTCAATTTGGCAGTAACATTAGCCTTGAGCTCAAGCATCATGTATTTAATTATTAGTTAAAACTTATCGGGGGAAAATATTCCTTGAAGCAAATGGGCATTTATCAAGGAAGGCAATCGTAGTTATTTATGAGTATTCTGACAACTCTTGTGACTGAAAATGATGTGTTTTGTTTCTGGGTATGGCTATTGCTGAACTCTTGGCTGGACTTTGCTGAATGCTCCTCCTTAGTCAGACTGACTACCATTTCTCTCTTATACTGTCCTCCTTTTGGTCAAAGTGGGCTAAGTGAGCTGTCATGGCTTCAGTTGTTTCGAGGGTGGTAACATCAGCAAGCGTCCTGCTAGTAGAGTGGTGGTGGGGTAATTTTTAAGCATATGATTCAGTAGAAAAGGCAAGATGAATGGGGATGATCATAATGTTAAAAGAAATATTTGCAATCCCACTTTGTATCTAATTTTTAATTTGCCTAGAACCAACCAGGAGTGTAAGTCTCATAGATCAATTTGACTAACCTTAAAAACTACGTGCCGTTTTTCTACCCTTCATCCCCACCCCCCGCCCTGCCAAATAAACGATTCCACTTTTCCTGAAGTGTTTCTCCAGCATTAGTTATTGTATTGCCTCAGGATTTGGTTGGCCTGTAAATAGTCAGGGACAATTTTATTAGCGGGAACTATTCCAGCCAACAAATTTTTGCGCGTTGAGTGGACTTCTAAAGTAAGAGTAAGCTCTTTTATTTGTCATGTAGTTATAGTCAGTTGTAAATTGGGGATAACACATTTTAGTCCAAGGATGACGTTTTCATGGTATCTGGTGTCTTAGATCTTTTCTGATAAGTTACCTAGTCAGGTTACTCACCAAAAATATGAGATGCAGAGGGATTTGTCTTGAATCCTCAGAAAGGCAGTATGATCTTCTCAAAGTGTAAGTCATACTTTGAGGTCATTAGCATGGAAGGCCCATCTAATTATATAGGAAAAATAGTCCCATGGGTGTGTATTGAGAGGGCATAAAGATAATCAGCTGGTACCAGTTGCTTCCTAATTGTAATTGGTTTAATTGCAAAGAACATTTTTGGTAGTTTTAAACAAATGATGTGATGGTCTGAATTGATTTATGACAAAGTAGTTGAATTATAATTTGCATGACTAGTGACCTGTCCCTTTCCATTTTTGACATTCTATGGGTGATCACAAGGCCTTTGATACATATGTAACAGCAGTAATTGTGGGAGGCCTAGAGTTCAATTGAAACATATGCATTAGATGTGTTTGAGTTAATACTTTTTAGAGGATCAGGACCAGATAAGAAATTCCACGAATGGCAATGTTAGTAGCTATGGCAATTGTCTGTTGCAGTTGTTGTTTTATTTCTGTAAATTTCCTGCTCCTGAATTAGATCTCCAGTGGAAATTAATATCTAGATTGTAAAATCCTTAGTACATTTGCATTGGGGGGTATAAATCCATGGATTATATGTTCTGGAATTTAAGAACAGCATTAGTGGTTTGAAACACTTGAAATGACCCTGTTTTCAATACAGTTCTAAAACGGACTTTCATTGGTGTCTTTTCCTATATAACCAGTCTATTGGTTATGTATTATATAGGGGTGTGTTCACTGGTATCTCTTTAGGAAATAAAGTTTGCACCTGTTGGATATGATTGTATATGATACTAGGTTTTGAAAACACCTGATAAGATCAGAATGTGGTAAGGATAATCTTGGTCAGTAAGAAAATGAGAATTTATGGGGATTTTGTAATGTATATTATATCATAATTAAGGCTAGGGTAGAACTTTAAGATAAGGAGGATTAAATTCTTCCATAAATATTAACTGTTCTCATTTTAAATACCATTAGTTCATAACTTTTAAACACAGTGCTTTGATTCTATACCCTCAGTTTAAAGACAACAAAATTGCAAACGCTCGCTCCAAATTCAAAACAACTACCCCCAAACCCAAAAAACAAAATCTTGAACCTTGAACATTTCTTAATTGTTTCTTGTTTGTATAGTATGGGTGTGGAAATTCTGGAATCATTTTGTATATACATCCTACGAATGAGAAACTGAATCAATGTAATTTTACTGCTGGGAGCCAGACAGCAGGCCTCTGTGGCAGGAGAGAGATACAAATAAGGAATTTGGGAAGGTGGAAAAGAATATTGTGGTATTAGATTAGAATTAAACATATAGGGGCGCCTGGGTGGCTCAGTCGTTAAGC
Organism: Halichoerus grypus; assembly: GCF_964656455.1. Classification (NCBI taxonomy): domain Eukaryota; kingdom Metazoa; phylum Chordata; class Mammalia; order Carnivora; family Phocidae; genus Halichoerus; species Halichoerus grypus. Next base: position 53,444,300 of record NC_135716.1, read on the forward strand.
GTCTGCCTTTGGCTCAGGTCATGATCCCAGGGTCCTGAGATCGAGCCCCGCATCGGGCTCCCTGCTCCGCGGGAAGCCTGCTTCTCCCTCTCCCACTCCCCCTGCTTGTGTTCCCTCTCTCTCTCTCTCTCTCTCTCTCAAATAAATAAATAAAATCTTAAAAAAAAAAAAAAGAATTAAACATATAAAAATTCACAGTATAAAAATATATATGCATTTCTTAATTCATTATTTAAAATACACCATATGTATAATAAAAGTCTGTGCTTCTTAGTTTTATCTACTCAATGCACTTAGAAGCAATTATACACGGGTATAATGAGAACAGCTAGCACCCAGAGTTTGGTTTTGAAATACCATTCTCCACTAAAAGGAGCTAGGGCAGGATGATCTTGTCAAAGTATATACCGCATTTTTATGTAGTCAGCATGAGAAAGCCATCTAATTACATAGGAAAAGGATCTTTGAGAGTGTATATTGAGGAGACATAAACTTATTGATATGAGAACAAACACTCTAGATAGAATTAAACAAACCATGTAATTGTTTCTGAATAGCTTAGAGACTTGGCTGATTCCAGGGCTGGGACAGAGAAAATTCAAGATGAGTCTGAAGCACCTTATTGAGTCAAAAAGGAAGGAAGTTCTAAAAACTAATGGATATTATAAAAAGGGCACAAGAGCCGGCTTGAAGGAATCTTAATGGCCAAATCTGGGATAATCTAGTATTGATACAAATATAGCAGCAATGGCTAAGAATTCATTATATAAAATAGAATTCCTGAGTCTCTACTGATGATAAATAAATAAATGGTGAGAAGGAAAAGCTCTTCTTTATCATGGAATTTTGTACAATAAATGTAGAAGGAAAGATAGAGTTGGAAAAAAATCACCATTCTGCAACTGCCATAGTGATCACTGACTTAGGCAAGAATCATTAATAAATGCTAAAACTACTAGGTGAAAGTTTGACGGGGAAGAGATAATTAAACTGTCTCAGAGTATTTCCTCACAGATTACTTTTTAATTACAGAGGAAATACTGATGATTTTACATGGAACCTCAAAACCTTGTGGAAGCCAACTGAGCCAAGCAATTGAAGTTAACATCACTAGTAATGTGATAAAGAAACATCATGTGCCTCTAGATGTGGTACACTGAGGACATAACATCAGTTACTTGGCATTCCTGCCAAACATACAAAAATTAATTGTGACAAAACATCAAAAAGCCCATATTGATGGAGAGTCTGTAACTCAACTCACTTGTATTCTTAAAAAATATCAATGTCATAAAGGCAAAGACAGATGAGTAACTGCTAAAAAGACATGACAACTAATTGCAATGGATGATTCTGGAATGGATTCTAGATCAAGAACAAAATTATATAAAGGATGTATGTGATAGTATTATAGTATATTATATTGTGACATTATATCAATATTGATTTTTGTGAATTTGATGACTGTACTGAGGTTATGTAAGAGAATATATTCTTGAAAGATAAACATGGGAGTATTTAAAAATAAAGGGTCAAAAATAAAAAAAATAAAAATAAAGGGTCATAATATCTGTAACCAACTTTCAAATGGCATAGCCTAATTAATAATAATTATTTTATTATTTTATGAATATGTATAATATATATAAAGAGAGAGAGAAAGGAGGGTGATATAAAGCAAATGTGCAAAACGTTAACAATTAGTGAATGTAGGTGAAGGGCATAGAGGAGTTAACAATTCTTGGGACTTTCCTGTAAATATGGATTTTTATTTATTTATTATTATTATTTTTAAAGATTTATTGATAGAAAGTGCAAGTGAGTGGGTTGGGGGGAAGGACATGGGGACATGGGGAAGGAGAGAGAGAAAATCTCTAGCAGACTCCCCATTGAACGTGGAGCCCGATGAAGGGCTCCATCTCAAACCCTGAGATCATGACCTGAGTCGAAATCAAGAATGAGAGCCCAATCCACTGAGCTACCCAGGCATCCCTAAATTGGATTTTTAAAAAATAAAAATGTAAAAAGTTAAAAATATTATTAATTCAATTTACCTCCTCAGGGCTTTTAGGCTAATAGATCAATGAAGGTTCTGGGTTTGTTTTGTTTTGTTTATTTATTTATTTAAAGATTTATTTACTTTAGAGAGAGAGAGAGTGTGTGTGCAAGAGTGAGTGGAGGGAAGGACAGAGGGAGAGAATCTCCCCAGTGATCCAGACATGGGGCTTATTCTCACCACCCTGACATGGTCAGTGGAAGCCAAGGGTTGGTTGCTTAACCACCTAGCTACCCAGGCTCTCCTTCCTTCTTCATCATGTGCTATTTTCAATAGTATCTTTTCAGTAGGACTTCTCCAAGTCCAGCTATGGGCCCAATTTGAAATTTTATTAATATTTTGTTTTTCGCATGAAAAGCTCTTTTTACATCTTGATTTGGCTCATTTTGTGTATTTCTATGGGATTCTTATTTCTTTTCTGAAGAAAGGAGAAAAAGTCAGGCACCCAGAAAAGTTCAGATTTCTTGGGAGGTACTGAATCTTCAGACATGCCAGAAGCTATGAATCCCATTCCATTTGCAGCCCCTCTTTAGTGTGTTTGTACAAGTATCATACAAATAGAGTTCTTTGTTTTACAAGTAATGCAAATGTTCATTAATTCCCTATTATTTTTGTAATGTCTATTCAGATTTCTATGTAAGTGTTCTTTTTCATTACTGACATTGGTAATTTGTATCTTTGCTCTTTTTTTCTGCATCATTCTGACTGTTGGTTTCATTGATTTTTTTTCTATTGTACTTTGTTTCATATTTCATTGATTTGTACTTTTTTTCTTATTATTTCCTTCCTTCTGCCTGCAGATCTCAGAGAGAGCTACCTGTCCTGGAGCTGACTGACAGTAATCGGGGAGGAGGGCATTTTCAGCTATTTTCAAAAACCCCTTATGACTGTGGAATGTGTGTGGTATGTAAATTTCTGGGTAATGGCTACTGGTAATGCTTTTGGTGTCTCCATCTTAGTTAAGGTAGGTGTGCCTTATTCTCTTCATCGTAATTCCCTTAAACTCTTTGGTAAGAATCTCTCACAGGTGGCACAGGGTACCTTATATTACAACACATTAAGGTGCATGCATTGTCTAAATTTTTGTGATGCCACGAATGATCAGGGGGTTTTGGGTGGTGGCAGCCTGATCCCTCCCTCCATTGTAAAGGCCCCTGTCATGTAATGATTGCATCTATTGACGAGGTTTGAATCAATTATTTCATTTCAGGTTATAAAATGGGTTTTTAAGAATTCTATGTTACAATCCCATAAATTCATTCACACCATTCTCTTATTAAGAACTTTCTCTTATTAAGAAGAATGATGTTGGATCTCTGAAATATAGTTAGTAAAGGCAGATGGACATTCAATTTCATCATTTTAATTGATGTTTTTTGAAGTAAGGATTTTTAAAATGTTGTCTATTAAATAGATTTTTTTGCTTTCTTTCTTATTATTATTTACTCATTTAAAATACATCTATATTAAATGTTTTAGACAATTACATTCATTATTGTATTTGACACTCAAATCATTTCAAGTTTGGCCAATAGGCACCCCTTCATGTTGGCTTCTGTGGCCTTTGGAAATGACCCTTTGACTTTGACAATTTCCTTCCTCCTTGACACAGCAAAATGTTCATCTTGTATATTTACATATCCATATTTATTTATTTATTTATTTATTTTTAACATTTAAATTTTTTTATTGTTTTTTTTAACATACATATCCATATTTAGAATCAGGTCTTCCTCTGAAGTTCCTGAATCCTTTTAGAAGGAAATGGCATTTGGAAACCATAATGCTCGTTTGCTCAGTACTATTTGGTTATCATGACTTCTTGGTCTCTTCAGTGGACAGAACTAGGGCACTTGTATTTTTTCAAAGGAGAAAAAATCATGAATTTATAATATTTCAAATTCATATTTAACATTAAAATATTTAAGTCAAATTTTTGATTTTGTACTTTTCTCTTACATGGAGTATTTTACTATATAATAATATTAAACTTAATTACATATTTGCATATATATATAAAATGTCAAAATAAACTTACCAATATTACTACCAACAAATAGACGACTGCTAAGATTTCTTTTGAATTCTATTTGTTTATGAAATATATCCTATTCCACTAAGTACGAAAAGTTAAAACACTATGTGGAAAAACAGTATTTTTTGTTTGTGTACTTATGTCTCTAACTGGATATACAATTAAGTTTATTTTTTCTTTCTGTTTTCATATTTTAGAGCTCTTGCTTCATTCCAATGCATTCCATCCTCTTCCATCTTTTTTTCTATAGCTACCCATTTTTTTGTAACAAGTTGTGATTAGTACAAGTTTAGCACAAAAAATTCTTTTTACAAATGTAATTTGCCAAATAAATGCAAATTCTTTTCTTATACAAAAGATAGCATAATATATATGCTCTTTTGCATTTTTTCCACTCTATATATTTTGGAGATCATTTTATATCAGTGTATAGCAATCTTCTTCAGTCCTTTTTATGATTATATACTAGTTAATTTACCATAATTAATTTAACCAGCATTTGAGTTGTTACCACTTTTTGGTTTTAAAAATAACTGTTTTAAAGACTTATTTACTTATTTTAGAGAGGGGGGGAGGTGCAGATGGAGAGGGGAGAATCTCAAGCAGACTCTCCGTTGAGCATGGAGCTCCTCCGGGCTGGATCCCAGGATTCTGAGATCATGCCCTGAGCCAAAACCAAGAGCCAGGTGCTTACCTGACTGAGTCACCCAGGTGCCCTGGTTTTAAAAAATAATTTTGCAATGAGTAACTTTGCACATAAAATATTTCATAATTTTGCCATTTCTTGACAGATACTTAGAAGTGGAATTGTTGAGTTAAAAAGAAAATGCATAAGAAGTTCTTTTAGTTACTGTCACATCTTCCTTTATCTCTGTTAACTCTTTGTATTCTTACCTGCCATGGGGTTGTTCCAACAAAATAAAATATATATTGTCAAAATTTTGGATGTTTGCCAATTGGAAGTGATATCTTAATAAAATTTTCATGTATCATTGAGGTTGAGCATCTTGTCATATGGTTCATTCTTCTGTTTATTATTTATTCACTGGTTGCCCATGTTTCTATCTGGTTGTTGTTGGTTTTTTGCCTCAATTTTTAGGATATCTTCATGTCATAAAAATATCATTCTTTTGTCTATGATATTAGTTATAAATATCTTTTCTTAGTTTGTCCTTTGTCTTTGTTTATGATATTTTTTCTTATACAAGTTTTTAAAAAATTTTAGTCAAACTTATTATTCCTTTTATTGTTTTTAAATTGTGAATCAGGGATATTTTTCCAACTTCCAAGTTATAAAGAAATTTATCCTTATTTTATTTCTCTATTGTATAGTTTCCTTAATTTAATTTAATTTTTATATTTTAGATCTCGGATCTCCTTGGAGTCAGTGTGAAATGAAAATTCACTTTTTTTTTTTCCAAATGGCTATCCTTTATTCCAATGTCATTTAAAAATGTCCATCTTTTCCTCACTTACAGTGCTGTCTTTGTCATATAAAAGAATATATTTTTAAAGCTCAAAAGTTCATACAAGTATTTCTGGTACCAGAGCTAGATGCTCTCTTTAGTATTTGACAGACACAAACTGCCTTCATTTCAAATAATGTCAACTCAAACTCATCCTTGAATTTGGTTATAGAGATTTCATTTTAGGTCTTATCTAAATGTAAACAAGTTAAAAACAGAGGCAAACCTTCCAAGACACTATCCTATGCCATACTACAAAAATGTATAAGGCGTAGATTCTGTAACTAGGAACTTATAGTCTGAGAGACAGGTACACAGAGACCATTTCAATATATTTTCAATGTAAAGGTTACTGACCGATGCACAGCATTTGCAAAGATATACATGTGGACTTGGATTCTTCAAAAATAAGATGTAAAAAAAAAAAAAGGCAAGATAAAACAATTATATTTATTTTATGTCTATTCCTTGATTATTATTAGTCTTCTTTGTTTTAATTTTTATTTTCAAAGTCATGCTAGAAGACCTGCACATTCAGTTGAGTAAATGCAAATAAGGAAAGAAAATTACTTGTGTGAAAGGCAGAGCATGCAGATAATGGATTCTTTAGGTTCTGGTGAAGAAGGAATTCTGCATTTGATGTTTTAGGCTACGGTATTTTATGAAAACAGAGAAACTTTGAATTCTCTCTCTATTTCATATCTGCGAATTTTCCCACATGGGCAGAGGTTTCCTCCCTTGGGTGACTCCTCATCCCTGGGGGCTGCAATGCTTGATTAGATGGCATATTTTTCAACCATGTGGTCATGGGGACTTGCTTTCTGCCTGAAGTTTTAAACTTTTAATTGACACCCCTGCCCCTTGGGTTTTGGAAGGATTTTTATTACTGGGAAAAGGGTAGTTCAAATTCTCCACTAAGAAGGCCAATTAAAGATAAATATTCTTCCTTCCTGCCTAGCGTTGGCATGATTGGAAGAACTTCTCATTGGTCAGATGCTGAGGAAACTAACTGGAGGATGGATGCCTGGGACAAAGGCATGTGAGCTGTTTCCTCACTGGAGAAGCTGTTCAGGAAGAGCTGCTTATAAATAATTTCTCCTGCAGAGCAAATGTCCATTCCAGACTAGCATTGTATATCGAAATGCTGCCCTGGGGAGAGAGGCAGAAAAAGGGATGTTAAAGAGATGTCTGAGCTAATAGCTCATGTGAGAAATAGCGTGTCATTTCTCAATCACTGTCATTTCTAAGTCCTGCAAGGAAATTATTTATGGGGAATGGTTACCTGCCTGTTTATACATCATTTTGATCCATATTTGCCCCCTAGGTTTGGTCAGATGGATTCAGAGATGTAATTTTAAAAAATCACCTTCAGCTGTTCTTTTGGAGTTCGGTTGGAGTGTTCATATGACTTTCCAGGTTGAGGTGGTATTTGTATTCATGGAATTACTATATTTGCTTCCTTAAAGTGTGGTTGAGGAGAATATTGGAACACATATCATGGAATCAGAGATGGAAAGAAAAATAAAATTGGCCACCTAGCTACAAAATAGGATTTGTGTACTTCCACCTTCCAAATAGACTCTCATCAAAAGAGGACATGGTAGTCTATTGTTTCTCAAGAGCTTCCAAGTCAAATAATTCTTTTTGATGTTTGGCTTATCAAATAGATGAAGTATAACCATTTCATATCAATAAGTATAAGTTTTTGAGTACTTATCTTGTACTAGGCATGGTGGGCTTAAAATATACAGTACTTAATTTAATTTAATCCTCATGTCAGCCTTATATGATATGTACTATTATCTTCATTATAGCTCTGAAATCTGAGGGCTAAGGGAGTTTAATAACTTGCGCAAAGTGACAAAACTACTACGATTTGGACGTAGGTCTGTCTGATTCCAAAGCACATGTCCTTAGCAACTATGCTTTACCTATGTGGAAACCTAAATAATGTTTTGGAATTGAAACTTTATTTTAGACTTAAAATATATGTTAGAGATTTGATGTGATATTTTGGGGAATAATGAGAAGAGGTCACTACCAGTGATTTGAGGGCTGGATACCAATTCCTGGGGTATAGTATGTGGATACTAAGTATGTCAATTTATTTAGCTATGTGTCTCTGAATTAATAAATAAACTTTTAAGATTTTGACTAAGAAATTAGTATTTATACATGTATAGATATAGACATATATAGGAATTCTTCAACTGATTGACGGGATTATTGTGGTCTGTAAGATTATTATGAATTATGAACAATTTCCTATAGGATCAATGCTAATTATTCATCATATTTATGTATTAAGACCAATCCATAAAAAAACCCATAATTTTATCTGTTTGTTATGGCCATTTTCCCAGACTCATAAATGGTGCCTGAAATATAGTAGACAACAACAAAAAATATTTCATTGAATAAGTAAATGAATAAATGAATAAAAAGAACTGAAGAATAATACCAATTACATTAAAGACATAATGTTATTTATATTATTGCTTACACTTGAGGATACATTCAGAATTCCAACTGGGGTTATCTGTAACTTATCTTTCCTCTCTCCTTTCCTGAATACACAGAAGTATGAGTGGAGACCTTTCATCGGGTCACTAATTCAGCTTCCACAATTTGGGAAGTGGTCTCTAGCAGGCCTGGATGAAGGGCTGACAAGATCACCCCAGAGGTTGGGAGTAGAGGTTCCAGGAAGGGGATCTTGGAGAGGCACAGGAGGTGGTGGTGGAATGTCAGGACAGGTGTACAGATATGGAAGGAAGGGAGGGCAGAAAATCTTTACTGATGGTGAGGTGGAAAGAAGAACTTCCACAGCCTGGCTCTCAGGATGCAAGAATTGTGTGTAAATCAGGATCGTGTGTGCACGTGTGCATAAAATGGGAAAAGATGATTTTTATTGTAGACTCATCATAGAAATCAGTCTCACCATTTTATAGCCATAGCACAAGAACATGGTTTCATACTTCAAATCCCAAACCAGTCATAAGAAGCAATTCTCAAGAGACAAGAATTTCAGCTACACCGGACTCACAGGATTTGTGAGTCAGACAATTGCATTTAACATAAAACTGGGGAAAACGGAGCTCTTAGTCCATTTTTGATTCAGGCATATTTCTTGAGAAGAGCTCCATATAAGCAAATAATGGCTTGTGAGGGAAATAAAGTCCAAGGAAATGGAATACCTACATGGACGTGCTTGGAGGTAGGCTCACATTTCTTTTTGAATGATCAGTATTGACACCAAAAAAATATTAGTAACTCTGGAAGAAGTAGAAGATATTTTATTTCTTTTCCAGTTTACATATGCTTACCTGAAGACCTGATTGCTCTAAAACTTATATTAATACTTCCCACTGTTGCGTCAACAGTATCCAGGTATTGCAGTCTTTGTTAGAATCCTCTCTTCTGGCCAATACCCAAGTCATTTCTTAGTAGAAAGTTGGTTAATAAAAGAATCTCTTTAATCCTTTCAGTCCACCAAGATACAATTTTGTGCATTGTAGTAGCACTGCTTACAGGAAAATGTTCCAGAAAGCCATTAAAGAAGTATACAGGTCTAACTCTCAAAATGCTAGAGTATACTCAATGGATTTCAAAGTAGAATCATTCCTATCAAGACCATTATAAGAACAACTTCACTGAAGTCACCCTTGTGTTTTCTCCTAAAACAAGTAAATTAGAATGTGGATCTTGAGTTTTTTCCTTGAATTTTCTTAGTCACCTTTTATTTTGGACTGCATTTTTGTTATAATCAGCAATCACTTTTACCACTTACCAAAATCCATTCAAATTAATTTAAGCAAAAATGGGAATATGTTGAAAGAAAACACCAACCTAGTGAGAGGAAGTGAAGTCAGAGCTCACAAAGAGCTGGAGCCAGAAATGGAAAGCCATTCCAATTCACTGCATCCTCACTCTCTGTCTTCCTCCCTCAGGGTCCACAAGGTATCTCTGCTGTTTTTCTCTCTCAGCTTCTTCATTTTCCTCTCTCTTAGCAGGTTGACTTACTTGTGTGTACTATAAAATGGCCTTCCCTGACCCCTAACTGTCCACTCAGCTTGATGCTAACAGAGATGATGTGCAATCACCAAATAAATTCCTGGGAGAGGAAATCTGAATGGTTTGAGTCAGATTTCTACTACTGATTCAACCATCTGCGGCCAAGGAGGAGGAAAGGTGATGGCTGCAAGAGTCCATTACCAAAGATGGCGGTGAGGCAATTTTTAGAGGACAGGGGGAGGAGAAAGATGAGGGAAGGAGGAGATCATCAGAGACAACAGCAACAGCAACAAACACTTGTATAGCATTTACTATAAGCCATGCGCTGCCCTTAGTGCCTTGCCCATATCAACTTGCATAGTAGGAAGTAATTGGTTGTCTCAAAAGATGCCCACACAATTTAGCATTTTTCAAAGTCTGTGTAGACATTTTAAAGATTGCTCTTTATGTGTGTTCAAATAATATTAAATAAATATTTATGTGTGTTCAATAATATCCTAATGTAACGTTTTTGTGACTTCTGTTTAAAGAAAAACAATTACTTCATAGATGAATATGTCTTGGGTAGTCTATGATTTTTACCTTTCTTCTCTCTCCAACTCTGTTTGTTTTGATATTCTTAAACATTTTATGTGACTTTTTCTAGTCACAAAGATCCCTAGAGATTGTGGGCTCCCTTTTGCTGAGTCGAATGTACTTACAGGACAGATTGGTGTTACTGAAAGAATAAGGTCTCTTGGGGTCAGGCAGAAAGGGTTTAAATCCTAACTTCATCACTTCTATTTCTAGGAACTTGTGCATACCTTTTAACATCTCTGTGTCTTGGTTTCCTCAAATTTAAGTGCAGACATGGTGTTACATGTAGAATTATAAAGGGCCTGGCACATAGTAGGCCTTCAGTAAATCTCACATATTAATATTTCCCACTGTGTATATATTTTGTGTGAGTATGGCATATTGGCATCTCTTAAAGGGAAATTTTTGATATATTTATGTTGAAACATATTAAAGTTGATAACTTACCTAACTTTCATGGTTGCAAGACCCCATGCCCCTGTGAATGAAGAAGGGGATAGAAAGAAAGCACAAAACATGATGGGACAGGCATTTGATCAGTGATTCAGTTATGAATAAAAATGCAAATTGCATTTTGTGTGTCAGTGTGTAAGTCTGTGTGCATGAGTGTGTGTGTTTATATGTGTGTGTGGGTGAGAGAGAGAGGGAGAGAGGATAATGGCTTTTTACAATCACTGTTCAGAACTATAAAGCTGAGCTTTACGATCACTCATCATCGGAGGTTGTCTATATCTGATTTTTAATAGAAATTTGGCAACCTTGTTCTTCCAAATACACTTTCAAGCATGAAAATGAAATTATTTATAGATTTATTTTCTCTGAAGTTTACAGCAAAGCCTTTTGCAGTGCTATTTATTACTTAATCTTGTTAGAAACTGCCTCCGTAGCTTCATCTTTGCAGTGCCTTCAATTACTCTCATCTACTGACTTTGGACGTACAAGTTTCTTCCTTGGGAGGTCTTTAGTCTCATCGATTTTTATTCCTTTGGGCAATTTCATCTTTAATTCTTTTAAAAGGCCTAATTTTTTACCCAATTATATAACCCATCTCATGTATTAGCAAAGAGGGAGTTTAATAGAGCTCAAATTTGTATTTCTGAAATTAGGAAATTTTGATATAAAAATAGAACAAAATATAATGAAGTTCTGCCTCACTTATAATGGTGACACAAGAAAATAGTATGCAAACATCCTGATTGCAGTGACTGGCGTGTGAAAATCACCTTGTGTGTGGGTGTCTTTGTGTGTGTTTACTTACACAGTATAATGAGAAGCAGGATTGCATAGTGATTAAGAGCCGGGCAGCTTTGTATTCTTCTGGTCAAGGAGTCTGTGGCAAGGAGTCCTTGGTGATGAGCCTTCCCAGTTTGAAACCTCAGGAAGATTACATGGATGAGGAAGAAAATCAAGAGTTTTAGCCTACTTTTGAGTCTCCTTAAGGGTCTATTTTGATATAAAATTTTCCAACTCAATAAAGAGGTAGCCATCTGAGCATTCTTGGAAAGAACCCAGTCACTTCAGGATGAATTTTTACCAAGAGAGAACCTCACCCCCCTTAGCCACTCTAAGGATAACAGCAATTTATCTCACTGCCATGAGTTTTTTCTATTTTAATATAGGCAACTTCTTGTGCTGCTTTGCATTTTTATCCATGTCTATAAGTCTGGATTTCTCTGTAATTCTTTTATGATAATAAGGAGATCCACATATGAAAAATGTAAAAATACCTAGTAAGAAGATTCCAAAGGACTATGCTATAGTCTGAATGTGTCCCCCAAAATTCATATGTTGAATCCTAACCCCCCAACGGTGACAGTATTAAGAGATGGGATCTTTGGGAAGTGATGTCATGAGGGCAGAGCTTTTATGAATGGAATCAGTGCTCCTATAAAAGGGGCTCCAGAGAGATTACCTCATCCCTTCCACCATGTGGGGTCACAGCAAGAAGGCACGGTGTATGAACCAGGAAGAGGGCTCTCTCTAGAACGTGACCATGCTGGCACCTTGGTTTTGGACTTCTAGCCTCTAGAACTATAAGAAATAATTTTCTGTTGTTTATAAGCCACCTAGTCTGTGTTATTCTGTTACAGCTGTCCAAACAGACTAATATAGACTACGCATTGTCTTTAATGTAAACACATCATTAAAAGTGATAACCAAGCTACCACTTGGAAGTCAGCTTTTCTTTTTTGAATAAACCTTCCATAAAAAAAGATTTTTAAAAATTCAGAATATAACATAGTTTCCTTATAAGACAGGAACATATTGAAAAATAAAGCAGATAACAGTTTTGTTTTAATTGGAAATCCTTTATATTTTATTTTATTTTTTTTTAAGGTTTTTATTCAAATCCACAATGAGATACCACCTCACACTGGTCAGAATGGCTAAAATTAACAACTCAGGAAACAACAGATGTTGGTGAGGATGTGGAGAAAGGGGAATGCTCTTAGGCTATTGATGGGAATGCAAACTGGTGCAGCCATTCTGGAAAATAGTATGGAAGTTCCTCAAAACGTTAAAAATAGAACTACCCTATGATCCAGCAATTGCACTACTAGGTATTTATTCAAAGGATACAAAAATAGTGATTTGAAGGGGTACATGAACCCCAATGTTTATAGCAGCACTATCCACAATAGCCAAAAAATGGAAAGAGCCCAAATGTCCATAGACTGTTGAATAGATAAAGATGTGGTATGTGTGTGTATGTGTGTGTGTGTGTGTATATAATACACACAATGGAATATTACTCAGCCATCAAAATGAGCAAAATCTTGCCATTTGCAACAACGTGGTTGGAATTAGAGGGTATTAAGCTAAGTGAAATAAGTCAGAGAGAGACAAATACCATACGATTTCACTCATATGTGGAATTTAAGAAACAAACCCATGAACATAGGGGAAGGGAAGGAAAAATAAAATAAGATAAAAACAGAGAGGGAGGCAAACCGTAAGAGACTTTTAACTATAGAGAACAAACTGAGGGTTGCTGGAGGGGTGGTAGGTGGGAGGATGGGGTAAATGGGTGATGGGCATTAAGGAGGGCACTTATTGTAATGAGCACTGGGTATTATATGCAAGTGATGAATCACTAAATTCTACCCCTGAAACAAATACTATACTCTATGTTAACTAGCTTGAATTTAGGGGCACCTGGGATTGAGCTCCGCATTGGGCTCTCTGCTCAGTGAGGAGCCTGCTTCTCCCTCTCCCACTCCCCCTGCTTGTGTTCCCTCTCTTGCTGTCTCTCTCTCTGTCAAATAAATAAATAAAATCTTAAAAAAAAAAACCTAACGAATTTAAATAAAATCTTGGAAAAAAAAATTCCAGTTAGTTAACATGCAGTGTAATACGAGTTTCAGGTGTACAATATTCAACACTTCCATACATCACCCAGTGCTCATCACAACAAGTGCACTGTTTAATCCCCATCACATATTTAACTTTTCCCTGACCCACATTTTTGTGGGTTTTTTTTTTTAACATTTTATCTATCCATTCGAGAGATACAGAGCAAGAGAGAGAGCATGAGCAGGGGAGAGGGAGAAGCAGACCCCCCACTGAGCAAGGAGCCAGATGACGACTGGATCCCAGGACCCTGGGATCACAACCTGAGCCGAAGGCAGACACTTAACCGACTAAGCCACCCAGGCGTCTCTCTTTGTGTTTTAGATAACAGTTTTTGAGCATGTACGCTTCAGAAAGGAAAATGAACTCAAGGTCAGGAGATCGGGGCTGTGGTCAGGGTCCGTGTGTATAAAGATGAACATGTCATGGCCAAATGGGCATCATAACTCTGATCTGTTTTGTGGATAAAATATTTTGAAACATATGAAAGAATCTTGTGAAGTTATTGGTCATCAGGAGTGTGTAGAATATTTGATTCTTGAATATTTACCATATGCCCACAAAAGAGTCACTTTGCCTTTTTTTTTTTTTTTTTTTTTTTTTAACAGAGAAAGAGAGAGAGCACAGCAGGGGGAACAGCAGATTTCCCGCTGAGCTGGGAGCCCGACATGGGACTAGATCCCACGACCCTGGGATCATGACCTGAGCCAAAGGCAGACGCCTAACTGACTGAGCCACCCAGGCGCCCCTTAGCCTTTTTATACATATCTTATATGGAAACATTTACAAATACTTGTAAAATATTTGACAGCTTTGGCAATGCCTAGGTCCAAGCTTACACGCGAATGAGTTTATTGTTTGTAATTACGCTCTTGAGAAGAAATGTCTTTAAAGAAAATGGAGTAAATAACACTTGAAACAACCTGTTTTAAAATCGCATTCTCCGGGAAAATACTGCTTCTTGAAAGACAGTTATTCTAATTTGTTTGATCAAATGAATGCAATTTGTGCCAGTCGCCACTGGGGATTATAGCCTACGGGCATACGCACAGCATCCCCGAAGGAAAATGACTCCTTGATCACACCTGAAAAACTAACGAGAGAGTAAGGCTAAGGCAAAGGCAAAGAAACGCGGTCGCCTTCTGCAGTATAGAAAGGGATTAGTCATAGAATTAGAAAGGAATGAAATGGCATCGTTGAAGAAATTGGCTCCCCGATAAGAATTAAAATCTGAGAACTGAGTGGGTCGCAGGGGCCTCCTGCAATCAAAGACAGCACACACCCGCCTGTGCTCCTGCTTCAGGACTGCTTCCCTTTTTAAAGCGAACTCACCACTCAGAGCAAGGACTGGGAGTCCAGCTTCCGGAAATGAAGGCGGCGGTTACTCCCAAGCAGAATAATTGGGCAAGAAAACTTGTGAGACATCTAATTCCTGCTCAGAAAACGATATCTTCGGTAGGGAAAGGGAAAGCCCTGTGTGCGGCTATCATTTGGGTAACTTCCGGTTTGGGACTTCCGGGGGCAGGGCGTCTCATTACGTCTACGGAAATGTTGTGAGCCGTCTTAGAAAGAAAACAAACTGGGAGAGTGTGGGGTGGCTTATCGGGCTTCCTCCCTTCATGGCTCTCTGGTTCCCACAGCAGCCGCAACTGCACACGAGAACCTAGGCTCGTGTGTACCTCAGCCTCTGGGGCACTTCCGTTTCTAACAGGCTGCACGGGGCTTTAGAAAATTCTAGGCCTGAAGACTAACCTGACTTTACCCTTCCTGCTGATCAGGCCCTGATTTGTTTCTAGTAACCAAGCTCTTGCCTACTTCCTGTGGGCCGGTCACTCCCTATTTCAGTAGCTGAATCCCTGTCATAGCCTTGCCTGTCCTGGTTCTCCCCTTCTTCTTCTTCTTCAAGCCTTTTATTTTATTTTATTTTATTTGAGAGAGAGAGGAGAGCACAGAGGCAGAGTAAGAGGGAAAAGCAGACTCCCCACTGAGCAGAGAGCCCAAGGTGGGACTCGATCCCAGGACCCTGAGATCAGGACCTGAGCCAAAGGCAGATGCTTAGCTAACTGAGCCACCAGGTGCCCCAATCCTGGTTCTCTTCTAAGACTGCAACCTCACCTCACTTCATCTCAACCCTCTTAGGGACTGGAGAGCAGGCTGTGAATCACAGCCACCTTGGCCATTTACTTGTTTTCTCCGGGTCTGCTGGCTGACTGCAGGGACACTGTGTGGGGGGCCACCTGTCATGTCTGCCATGTTCTGGACTGCAAGATGTCCAAAGGCAGTCATCATTTCTGTCATGTTCAACATTGTGTCTCCAGGATCCTGAATGGTGCATAGCATACACTAGGTGGTCAGTAAGGCTTTTTTTTAATTTTTTTTTAAAGATTTTATTTATTTATTTGAGAGAGAGAATGAGAGACAGAGGGCACGAGAGTGAAGAGGGTCAGAGGGAGAAGCAGACCCTCCGCTGAGTGGGGAGCCCGATGCGGGACTCGATCCCGGGACTCCAGGATCATGACCTGAGCCGAAGGCAGTCGCTTAACCAACTGAGCCACCCAGGCGCCCGGTCAGTAAGGCTTTGTTGTTGTTGTTTTTTATTCTTGTTTTTCCTGTTAATATCTGTTTGAATCATTTGTGTTGCTCTGACTAATCCATCTTATCTAGTCTGGCCATCTGAGGTGTGACCCTCCCTCTACTGATTGATTCCCAATACTGACATACATAATTTAGTTGGAGTAGCACACTAATTATTATTCATGGCAATGCTTAGCACTTTTCATCATCAAAATGTCTTCCAATTTTAGTTAATTAATCAGCCGCAGATTTGCGTGGAGGTGACTATAAAATCTGATGTGTGATGATAAATCATCGCAAAGTAGCATGACAGTTTAAATAGGAAAGAGATAAATGGGAAGATACTTTCAGATTAACTATTGTGGGGAAGTCAGCCTGAGGAGAGTGTGATGTCCCCCATAATTTCTCAGATTAGTTTTGTGCAATGGATCGAGGATACCTGGGTTCAATCTTGAACCCACCAATTACTGCCTGACTCTCATGGGCAGGTTGATTAACTTGTCATCTCAGTTTCCCTGTTTGTGAAATGGGGGCTTGATTGTATCCGTATCAGAAAACGACGAAGATTAGATGAAATAACATGTAGAACACCAAATACTGTGTTTGACATATGGTAAGGGCTCAATAAATACCTAATAACTATTCAACTCCAGAGAACCACTGCTCAAATCTGAAAAGTAAAATTCCCTGAAATTCCGAAGCAATGGAAGTTTACTTTTTGATGCGGTACAAAGGATGAGCTGAAGGACCAGGGTTTCCTTTTCCAGTTAAGTGGGTATCTTGACCTGACCAGCTTGTACAACTCCTGAGAGGCATGATTCACACAAAATACATGGGAATGGAACCCCTGAGTTGGACCTCATATCCTGGCATCTCAATTTCCTTATCTATAATGGTATGTACATTAATAATTATTTTTCAGGTTTGTAAGGATTAATTGAAGCACTGTTTATAAAGTTTCATGCCTAGCATATGATAGGTACTTGATAAATAGTATTTTGTGTTTTTTTTTGAAAACTAAAAATGGTATTTGGTCCTTAATACCATGTATAGAGTTAGATCTAAAATCATTTTAGTTAATGAATATTGAAATATACCTAACTTGGTTTGAAACAATAGTGTTTAGAGCTTAGAAGGTCTGGAGAAAACTGCCACTTTATTAAAAAAGCAAAATAATCTCCAGAACTTTAATTTTCCATTCTTTTTTTAAAGATTTTATTTATTTGTTTGAGAGAGAGAGAGATAGAAACAGAGAGATAGAAACAGAGAGAGAGACAGAGAGAGCATGAGCGGGGGGGGGGGGGTGGCAAAGGGAAAAGAAGACTCGGCTGAGCTGGGAGCCCAATGCGGGGCTCAGTCCCAGGACTCTCAGATCATGACCTGAGCCGAAGGCAGACACTTAACTGACTGAGCCACCCAGGCGCCCCTGATTTTCCATTCTTTAATTTTAAATTCACTTTCCTTCTTCTGGTGTCCATTCTCTGTATCCCCACTGCCATGCCTCTCCCTACTCAGATCTGCCAGTTTTGAAATGTGCCCCAGGGTCAGCCCATGGGTGATAGTGGAAAGCCTTGGCAGGAGCCATGTGTAAAGTGCCACAGGGCTCTGTGGCCAGGCAGCTGGGGCAGAACGTACATGAGATGGTTACCCACGAGCACCGGGTTACCCACTTCCCAAATTCCTCTACAGTTCTTCCTCCGAGGCCGCCACAGACAGTGGTGTAGCCTGTTGACCGAGGAGAGTGGGTGGGGGATGAGGTCAGCCTACAGCCACCCAGCCACCGGGCTGTCTGTGGTGTGGTGTGTACACACCGGGAGAAGGGGTGTCTTTATCTAATTCACACAAAGACATCACCTGGGGTGGCAGAAACTCTGCCTTCTTTTTGGGAATTCCTAAAAGTTCACACAAAGTGGAAAGAACAGAGGTCCTTTTATTCCATTCTAAGGACTAATTACTATTTCAGAATGTGTTTTGTACCTTCCCTCCTCTGCTCTGTTGTTGCTAAGGCTTTTCAACCTGCTTGGGCTGTCTTTTCCTCATCTCTTTCCCATCATAGGCAACCTACAAAACTCATCTCAGACCTCCTCTTTATGAAATTTTCATGTCATCTTGTGGCAGACACATCCTAAAAAGACCTCCAAATGAGTCATGCTTTTGTGTCATTCTCTCCTCTGAAGTGCAGGCAAAACTTGTGGCTCCCTTCTGGCCAATAAAATATGGCAGAGAAAAGGGGACATTTACTCCTGTGGTTACCTTAAGTTATATAAGACCTTGCCTTAGCCAACGGGAGAGGAGATTCTCCTGCTGGCCTTGAAAAAGTAAACTGTTAGTAACTTTGAATAGAGCAAAAAGCATTTTATTTAGGTAAAAAAAATGAGTTTATTCTGGAATAGCAGAGAAATTGCAATTTGGGACAAGCAAGCTACAGTGAGCCACAGGGAAGTCCGAAGAAACAAAAGGAAGGTCAGCTTTTCTTAGGCTTTAAGGGGAAAGTGGGGGAGAGTTGATGTGAACCAAAGTTCACTGAGAAGAATGAGGGTTGGAGGTTGTGGTGGTTTCTCAGTGACAGCAAGCTGGGGTTCATGCATTGTTGCCGGGCAGGGAGGGATTTCCCCTCTTTTCTCTAAAAGCAGGAGAGAAAATTCCTACGTGAAAAATGTCCTCCCTTGTCAAAATTATTCTTATCTTCCTTCTTCCCACAGGTTAAGCAGGCTGCAATGAGTGGTAGGTGCGTGAAAGCTCCCCCTTCAGGGCTTCTGACTCCATTTTGAATAAGGTCTCCTTTATCTGGTTCCCCACTGCTCCGTCTGAGAAGGCTGGGGAGAGCGCTGTGTGGCAAAGGCCTGTGGGTGACCCCTAGGAAACAGGAGCAGTCCCGGACTGACAGCCTGACAGCCGGCAAGAAAACAGGGACCTCCGTCCTACAGCTGCAACGACCTGAATTCTGCCTTGGAGGATCTCCAGGTGAGAATGCAGGTGAGCCGACCTCTGGATTTCAGTCCCATAAGACACCGAGTACAGGACCCGGCTAAGCTGAGCCAGGAATTTGGCCCCTAGAAACTGTGAGATAATCAATACGTGTTGTTTTAAGCTGCTAAGCTTGTGGTAATTTATTTTACAGCAGCAGAAAACTAATAGCACCACCTTCCGTGGACATTAGTGCACAGACAAGTCCCCAACTGCCCCATGAGGTGTTGTAATGTTGCTGTACTTTGATATTACTTTTATTACAGTATCTACCGGACTATATTGTTATTGATTGTTCACTTGTCTGTTAATTATGCTTGGTTTGAAGACCCGAGGTTATTACAAACGCCTAGGCAGAGAATCAAGACATAAAAACCATACATATTTGTAGAACATCTCCAGAAGCGAAGAAAGCCACTTGGCCAGGTAATATCTCAAAGTTTCAGTCTTTGTCCAACTCAGAATAGCTGGACAGTATTGTCAGGTGTCTTTTACTATTACTCTTAACTGTATCCCATGAAAAAGGGAATATGTGTCGTTGCATCCATTTGTAGGAATGGAGAGAGAAGGTAAAAAGGCAAATTTTGGTAGTTTATAGGATAAGGAAATGTATGGAGGAAAAATACATCTTCACAATGTTAGTGAATAATTTTTTATTGATTTGAAAAATGTTCGGCATTGCCATGCACTTCTTTTCAAAGAAAGGAATGTAACTTTTCCTTTTTATATTAGAAAATATAAAAGAATTGCCGTGTTTCCCCCAAATCAGCATGTCATTCTTTCAATTTAAACCAAGTGCACAGACCAACATGGTGACATAGGCCATTCCCAACTTCAGTTCTCCTCACAAGAAGACCAGAGATAGGACACTGTTGTAAAAATCCCAGAAACTCAGGGGTGGGCTGAAGCCACACCCCTCCCCGCCCCCACCCCTGCCCTCCGATCACAGAGATCCGCATTAGAAGGGTAACAGGAGAAGCTACACTCTGACTTTATTGCCCCTTTCCCAGGACTGCATAGCACTGCACCAAGGGGGCACTTCTGGGCTTATGGTCTCTCCAGGGGGGAGCAAAGACCCCAAGGTGAACATCCAGCTCCCCCATCATTGTCAGGTACTTTCTAAGATGCCCACTTGGACATCACCTCATAGGAATCACTGAGGAAATTGGCAGGACCTTGACCACTGAGAATCAGACAGAAATGGAGAAGAGGGGCAGGGCTTACAGCAATCAGAGCTGTGTCTGTTAAGATAGCTATTATTGAAGAGCCAAGATGTAACGAGTGTTTGGGAGGATGTGGGGAAAAAGGGAACCCTTTTACACTGGTGGTGAGAAGGTAAATTTTGGTGCAGCCGCTATGGAAAACAGTGTGGAAGTTCCTCAAAAAATTAGAAATAGAACTGCCTTATAATTTAGCAATTCCACTGGAATACATATCCCAAAGAAATGAAATCACTATCTTGAAGAGATCTCTGCACCCCCATGTTCATTGCAGTGTTTTTCACAATAGCCAAGACATGGAAAGAACTTGTGCCCATTGACACACTTTTCTTTATTCATAAAGGAAAAATGGTTATATATGCAATGGAATATTATTCAGCCATAAAAATGAAGGAAATCCTGCCATTTGCAATAATGTCGATGAAACTTGAGAACATTATGTTAAGTGAAACAAGTCAGATGGAGAAAGACAAATACAGTAAGAATTCACTTACATGTGGAATCTAAAAAAGCCAAACCCATAGAAACGGAGAGTAGAGTGGTGATTGTCAGGAGCAGGGTGTGAGAGGCGGGGGAAATGGGTGAATGTGGTCAGAGGTACAAACTTCCAGTTGAAGATGACTAATTCTGGGGATGTCATGTATGGCATGGTGACTATAGTTAACAATAGTGTCTTGTATATTTGAAAGTTGCTGAGAGAGATCTAAAAAGTTTTCACCACACATACAAAATTTGTAACTATGTGAGGTGATAGAACTGTTAACTGATCTTTTTTGTGGTAATTATTTTGCAACACATACACGTATCAAATCATTATGTTGTAGACTTTAAACTTATACAATATTATATGTCACTCATATCTCAGTAAACCTGGGAGAGGGTTGAGCCTGAGTGGCCCAGTCAGTTAAAGTGTCGACCCTTGATTTCGGCTCAGGTCATGATCTCAGGGTTGTGAGATCGAGCCCCGCGTCAGGCTCTGTGTTGGGTGTGGAGCCTGCTTAGGCTCTCTCTCTCCATCTCTCTCCCTCCCCCTTCTGCCCCTTTAAAAAAAAAAAAAAAGCTGGGAGAAAATAACATTTCCATAGTAATGTGGAATGACAAAATGGCATTATAGAAGGTGTGTGAGTAGAAAAGAAGGCCTTCTGATGTGAAGAATGACCTCCAAACCCCTGACCCCCTCCTTCCTTTCTGCTCTTATGCTACTTTGAATTTAAGGCCTCCAGTAAAGCAGTTACTGTGCTGTACTGGGATTATATGTCTCTTACCAGCTGAGAGAGGCTGAGCAAGGGGTGGGAGGAGTGCAAAGGGAGAGCCCGTAAGCAGCTGACAGCACCCAGGAAGACAGCTGGGCCAGTGGCTGTGACCATCTGGGCCCTTTCCCCGGACATGAAAGCCCTGGGGAGGGTCAGGCCCCCAGCCCACCAGATTAGCTGCTTCTCTTCCAATGGCTAATTACAGAGAAGGCAATGGGAAGTGTTCTCGGCCACATTCTATGAAAATGAAAAGAGGGATGGATTAGGGATTTAAACCCTCCACCCCAACTCCACCCTTTGACTAAAAGCCCTCCTCCTTTAAAATAGATTTTAACGTTTTGAAGTTTTAACCCTGTGGTTATAATTTACAGCAGTGCTCTTGACAAAGAATGAGGTCCATGCAAACTTAAATATTTTAAAATAACAAAATCTTTAGTTTTTTTTTTTTTAACCCCTTGGAAAGGACCCATAGACCCTTAATCCTTCATAAAATCCTCCTTTTTATCTCCTGTTGACTGCTCAACTCAGCGGGACTGAACAGCACCTTATTCACTTAGAGCTCACCACCCCTCTGTCAAGCTCAAGTCTAGAGGCATTTGTCCCTAATCTACTTGCCCTATGCCTCTGAGCTCTTTATTATGTAAATTGACTGAATTTCTTTCCTAAATTGTCCTTCTCCTAAGAATATTCTTATATTCTTCATCTGTGCGATTCTTCCAGTTTGCTAGCATCATGGTGGCTACTGAGCACTTGCAGTGTGGCTAATCTAATTTGAAATACACGGCAAGTGTATACACACTGAATTTCACTGTGAAAAAGACTGTAAAATATCTCATTAATAATTTTTTAATATTGATTGTGTATTGAAATAATATTTTGAATATAAGGGGTTAGATAAAATGTGTTAACATTAAAAAAAAAATAAACCAAGTGCCCAGGATTCACCTTCATCTAACATTTCTGAAAGCTTGAAGTGAGAAAAACTTCACTTTTTTACTGTTTAGTATTTTAAATATTCAAACTCTTTTTTTCTCTAGTGCACGAGCCATCATTTTTCAAGTTTTCATTTTGATCGTTATAGCCTCAATAAATGAACCTATTTTATTGCCATCAAAAGAAAAAAAACTTATTACACTACAGCATCAAAAAAGTCTAGGAATAATTACTCATATCAGCTAAGTCTGCAAGGCAATTAGAAGAGCAATTCACTTTTATTTTTACTGTATCTGCAAAATTCCTCCTCTGACTGTGCTTCCAAATATGAAAAATGGATATAACCTGATTTTCAAATGGAAAAAGATGAAGAGAAAAGCTGCCTAAAAAAATCAAATATATCCAATCAAGTGCATTATTCTGAGGTATATCTTATTTTATTCTTTATCTCCCTATCTGTCCCATCGTTTAAGAATAAAATGAAGCCACTGAACCATTTTGATTTGGAGCCATTTGTTGAGCTGATCTGAGGTAAATCAAGAAGTAGGTGACGCTTGTGCCCAGCATTTTTCTTTTAACTACCTTATTCTGTTCCAATAATCTGTATTGTCCTCCTGCCATTGGGGAGGACCCTCCATTGAGGTGAAACGCTCCTCCTTTGTGGATATAATCCCACTTCGGGGGTCTCTTCCCTTCCAATCCAAAGTTACCTGTGCCTAGTCTCATTTCCTCATCATTTTATTAGGTAATAGGCTAGCGATTCAAATAAGTGAGGTTGTTCTGAGAAGTTAATGGCTTCTCCTCCTGAAAGATGGTAATTCCTTATCTCAGATGACGTTTTAGACTTTGCAAAATACTTTCCCGTGTATCTCATTTGACATTCTCAGTAACCTAGAAAGCAGATATTTCTTTCCCTATTTTGCAGAGGAAGAAACTGAGAGGTTAAATGACTCCACCAAGGTGAGGTAAGTAATTATGAGAGAATCCAGGGTTTTTGGTTCAAGACTCTTCCTATATAACGTAACTGCCCTGCCCATGGATAATCTATTTTTAGCCAGAGAAGAGCCAGTGTAATGTCAGGCACGATATTAGGCCAGAGGGGGTTATCTTATTATTATCATTATTTTTTAAAGATTTATTTATTTATTTGGGAGAGAGAGAGTGTGCACACGTGCGTGAGTAGGGGGAGGGGCAGAGAGAGAATCCTTAAGCAGACTCTCCACTGAGCTCCGAGCCTGACCTGCGGCCTAATCTCGGCACCCTGAGATCATGACCTGAGTTGAAATCAAGAGTTGGCCGCTCAACCGACTGAGCCACTCAGGTGGAGGGGGTTATATTATTAAAAAATCCTCTTGTTACCCCTCAAATCATATCACATTGCTAACATCCTCTTTTACTCTTACTAGTGATTCCTATTTAGCAGTGTGCATGGCAATGACCTGTGACGTTAAAATAAAGCAGATGTTAGCACCTCATCTCAGACTAAATGAATTAAAATTTCCAGTAGATGGGGAAAAATCAGTAGTTTAAAAAAGTCCACTGTTTTTTTCCTCTCTTCCCCTATGATCCTCTGCCTTGTTTCTCAAATTCCACATATCAGTGAGATCATGATAATTGTCTTAATCTGATTGACCTATATCTCTTAGCATAATACCCTCTAGTTCCATCCACGTGGTTGCAAATGGTAAGAGAGGAAAAAATGAAAGAAGAAGAAACCAGAGAGGGAAACAAAACATAAGAGATTCTTAATCTCAGAAAACAAACTGAGGATTGCTGGAGTGGAGGGGGTGGGAGGGATGGGGTGGCTGGGTGATGGACATTGGGGAGCGTATGTGCTATGGTGAGCGCTGTGAATTGTGTAAGACTGATGAATCACAGACCTGTACCCCTGAAACAAATAATACATTATATGTTAATAATAAAAAGTAAAAAAATTAAATAAATAAAAAATAAAAAGGTCCACTGGTGATTATTATGCCCATCCCTGGTTGAAAACCATCATCACAGATCCTGACCAGTGATTTTTCCCTTATCTTGTGGTAAAGGGCTTAGTGCAATCTCGGCCTGACCTCAGTCTAACTCTTGGTGGAGCCATCTCCCCCAGCAGCCTTTCCTATGTGTGCTAGAAAGTGAATGACCATGAGACACGTATCTGGTGATCAATTTCGACACACAGGAATGAACTAATCTGGCACTGAGGCCGCTTCCCAGCATTCCACTGGTAACAAATCAGGAAATAGGGTTTAATAAATGGATTACTAGAATAATAGGATAGCTTGAATGGAAACCATGTAGAAGTAACATATTTCTAGAGTTTTCAAATACAAGCTAATTTCGAAGACTAAGCGTTTGCTAGAGGGTCAGTGGTGGTATAAATTGCAATTGGGTGAGACTGAGAATTAACATAACACTCATACTTTTATTTCCTCATTTTCTTCCAGTTAAAGCATTGCTTTGTTTACCACCTCTCTTCTTTACCACTCCTCTTTAAATGAACAATTGCTACCTATTATCAGAAGATAAAAGTGTATTTGTGTATTAGTTATGCATTGCTGTATGACAAATTGTAAAAATAATTTATTGGCTTAAAATAATTTCAGTTGCTTATGATTCTGTGAGTCATCAGTTGGGGCAGTTTTTAAGCTCAGCTGGGCTGATGATCTTTCCTGGGCCAATCACTTGGCTATGGTCTTCTGGTGGCTTAACTAGGACTCAATTGTCAAAGATGGGCTCACTCATAGAGAGGTGGTTAGCAGTCTGTCAAGTTGGGGTGCTCTGCTCCTCTCCAAACGATCTATCCAGTAGGCTAGTTCAGGATTATCCACACTGTGGTTTTAAGGTTCCAGATGGGATCGAAAGAGAGCAATCCCTAATGTGTAAGTACTTTTAAGTCTTTGTTCATCTCATGCTTGCTAATATGCCATTGGCCAAAAAGTCAAATGGCCAAGCCCAGATTCAAAGGGTCGAGAAAAAACTTCACTTCTTGATAGGAGGAGAAGCAAGGTCACATTGCAAGGGTGCATGTATACGAGAGGTCATCTTTGCAAATGACCTACCACAGTTGGTAAAAATTGATATATGGTTACTTAAAACACAGAGAAATTCAGATGACAAATATCCTAAGAATAAAGAATAGCACAGAGGAACAGAGTAGATTATAAAATGAACTGAAGCATTTCTTTTAAGCATCTTGCAAATACAAGTTTAAGTAAACATTTTCTTAATATCATTCAAATCTTGCTTCCCCCCCCCCAAATGGTTTTATCCATTGGGAGAGATTATGTTAAACATCATTTAAATATTTAAGCCCTGAAGCATACCAGGTCATGAATTGTATTAACTTGCACAAAATGAAAGTTTGCATAAATGGCCAAACATAATTTCCATCCTAGAATATTTTATCATAATTATGAAATATCATATTAAAGTATGAGTGAATTGCTTGAGCGAACTAGAAGCATGTCACCAGTTCAGTGCTCTGACTGCAAAATGAGCAGTATTTACTCTCAAAAGCTTCACTCAAGTAATGCACATTAATTCCGAGCAGGGTTTCAGTTATTGCTCTGAATTTAATCTGATCTTTTAATTCTTCTCTGCCTATAAAAAATTCATAGACTAGAGTTTGATGTATCCTATGTTTCTGGTAAGCACACACCTTGCTTCTAATTTGAGGTATATTTAAGAACAAAACAGGCAGGGAAAATGCTTGATCTTGCTATAAAGTACAAAGTACATGACCAAAGAGAGCTCATTAAAGTCAGAAAACACCTTATGTGAAATTTTATGAGAATCTCTGCCTAACTATTCTTGTGATAGTGTACTTACTTTGGAATTAAACTCCTACAAAAAGACTCCTTTCTTCCTTTCTACTTCCCAAGCTCTGACATCAGTCACTGCTGTCTCTTTGGTTTGTCTTTTTTTTTTTTTTTTTTTAAGATTTTATTTATTTATTTGAGAGAGAGAGAGCGTGAGCGCACAAGCAGGGGGAGCAGCAGAGGGAGAGGGAGAAGCAGGCTCTCCGCTGAGCAAGGACCCTGGGATCATGACCTGAGCCAAAGGCCGATGTTTAATTGACTGAGTCACCTAGGCGCCCCTCTTTGGTTTGTCTTCCTCTTTCCTGATTCCTCCACACAAACTCATTCAAGTTCAGCTTATCCATTAATTTCATTTATGGGCTACTCATGCCCGTCCCTCACCCCATGGCTTTTTTTTTTTTTTTTTTTTTAATGTAACCTTTACTTCACTGCTAGAAACTTTGTCATCTTCAGACTTTCTTTACTCCTTCAGTGGAAATGTGGCTTCTTTAAATAAGATTATATATAACTATATATATCTATATATCTATATCTATATATATCTAACTATATGAAATATCATGTATATAAGTATAAAGAGCTCTAACTATAACTGTAACTATATAACTATACATATATATGTATGTATATAGTTGCCTTCTTTTGTTATTCTTGTAAACTCAGAAAGACTCAGCCTGTTCTCTGCATTTCAAAACCTTTCCATTTCAGTTATATCCTGCCATTGCTTCACTTGGACATTGTGTTCATGCTACTGCTCACATTACTCTTTCATATTTCTTCTTATCTCCCACTCAGTACTTAGCAACCTTAATATCCACGTTGAGTATGAGACGTGGAATCAAAGTTTGTTGCTCAGTATACTGCCAGCAACCTTACCTTCCACTTCCCTAAAACTGCTGATTATTACTCTCATATCCTGGATTTTGCCATTACCAACCCTGCTCCTGGTCACAGACAGCTAACTTGTTTTTAGCTGACACTTACCTGATGTTTCTTTACATCTGCTAAATCTTATTCTTACCTTCTTCATTAACAGGCTCTTTCTCTGTCTTTGCCCCTACTTTGCATTTCTACTTCGGTGCAGTAGAAAGAGTAAGACTCAAAGTCTGAGCCTCAATCTTCCTCCACCACATGGTGGCTGAATGACCCTAGCTCACTGCTTTGGGTCTCAACTTACTGTCTTCCGCAATGGAAACAAAATAAAAAGCTATTTCACAAGATGAAGTGAATTCTCAAAGCACTGGAGTTGAAGTCCTGGTGAGGATTATTGAACATATAAATCTTATAGAAGTTCTTATTTGCTGCTGAAAAAACAAAAGAAACATTTTAAATGAAGTATCATAATTAGTAGTCATCAAGGATGCCTGGTCATCTTGCAACAATAAAATGATGCTATGTGTGGGCACTGGTGAAAAAGTTGTAGGAGGTCTGACAAGTGCAGGTCAGACTAGGCTTACTACCTAGTCTTTGGTGAGTACTAAATGAGCTACTATTTGGCAAACACTTGGGCACATGGATTTATTTACTGCTTTGCTTTTCTGTGGTACCATTTCTCAGTGCAACATTTGTTCCATCTGCTTTTGCTTCTAGCTCATGGAATGTTTCAGAAGAAAGTCATTCAATGGTGAAATAATTTATTACAAGGTAGATTGATGATCTCTAATTTTAGTTGGGCTTTTTACCACTACTTCTTTCTTCTCTTGTTCGTTTCATAGATGATTCTCCCTGAGCTGACATCTCTCTCTCCTCAAGCTCCCAGTATCACTGTCCCTCTTCATTCAGGCCAACTGATCTCATGAATTAGGTTTAGATGTTTTAACTGGACTTAGCAGCTTTCCCCAAAGGTGGTTACCTTCACATCATGAGACCTCTGTTTTTAATTAATGGTATATCATCACTGTCTCTTTCTAGGTAACTCATAGAGACAAATTTGTGTCCTTTGTTTTTTAATTCTTTTACACCCAATTACTTACCAATTCCTATTCCATCTTATATTTTTCCCATTACAAAATTTTATGTGCCTTAGTTCGGGTTCTTACTCAGTTTGTCCTGCACATTTCTTTCAAATTGGACTTTCCTCCAGAGCCATGCCTTGTGACAGCCCACTCTATCCTGGGCCCAAATATTAAAGGCACTGCTTAGCCTCTATCATTGCATGATTTTAAATTACATGCCTAATAAACTGATTATCTGAATTTCTTATCCATCAAAGAAGACATGAGGTCATTTGTTTGGTCAGAGCAACGAGAGATAAAAGAAGTCTTTTCATTTTTAAGACTTAGCTGAGGCATCATCTCTTCAAGGAGATCTTCCTTGAGGAATAAATATTCCTTTTCTAAGCTTTTATGTTTTTACTTGCCTTTATTCTAGTGGTTACCATATTATATTAAAATTATCTCCTTAGGTACTTGTTTCTCCTACTGGACTATAAACTTTTCAGGGGTAAGGGCAATATCATTCAGTTTCGTAACTACAGAGATGACACGGGCATCTGTGTAAGTATTCAGTAAAGATTTGATGATGTGGATTGTTATAAAATGATGAGTTTGGACCTCAGTCCATGGGCTTTATCAGTTTCTGTTGGTTCCCAGGATAAGCTCAGATACACAAGTGAGCTAGGTGAAAAAATTTTCCTATTCCCTTCTTGATTTTTTGATATTTCTTTTGTTATCTTTAATGAGGTTATTACCTTAATTAAGTTGTAGTTTAACTTTATACAAATATGTTACTGAGTTCTTCAGTACATGATCAAGAACCATCAGTCAATACTTTGTTGAGTTATGATGTCTGTGATTGCTTCCCACTGGTACTCTTTTTAAAAGTGTAACTTGGAGATCACATTATGGAGACCAATCTGTACTTGTATTGGACTTAAGGTGATGTTGAAAATGTCAAAGCAAAGGAATGTATAATTCAGCTGATGCATTCATTGGTTTTAATTTTATCATTAAATGTGATGGGCCACAAAATCTCCTTCTTTATGGAAAGACTCATACAATGGAAACATAAAGCCCTGGAACCAATGAGCCCCTTACATCAGTCAATCAAAAACACAGATTAAAAAAATGTGATCTGAAGAAGCTTCAATTTAAAGCCTGGAATTTTACCAAGACTAAGGTTTTCTCCAATCCATATTCTTTTTGATCCTGTCTAGGAAATTGCTTTTTTATAATGTCAAATAAAAGAAGCCTTACATAATGAGTGACTTTGGTTAATCCATTTGCACTGGAAATGGTGGTGCTTATTTGTAACTTGGAGCAGAATGAGAACAGAATCAGTCTTTTTAAATGATGTCATATACTCTGGAATTGCTGACATTTATTCTAGTAATTTGAAGTGGGTAATGAAGGAATTGGAAGCTACTCCATTTTCCCTCAACATGCAACTGGGTGAAACTACAGATGTCTTAGTGATCTCATTTTTGGATTTTCACATATTATGCATGTGCTGACATCACTGTGTGGGCCTTTTTTGGAAATTGTGAAGTTGACTTCTTCTAAATGGTTAGTTACTTTGTTAAGAAAGAATTCAATTGGAAGAAAATTCCATCTACTCTCCCTGTAGAGGGAGTGTCTGTAATGCTTGACAATACATCTGCTTTTGTTGGTTTGTTGAAGAATGACGTCCATTCTTCATTCTCCATTAGTATACATGGCATCAAAGATTCTGAGAAGAAGCCCAAAGGAGTCTTTGTCTATGTGCCATGAAAGTCATCCACTTTAGGAGAGCCAGAATCTTAAATCAGCATATTTTCAATTAGTTTGTTAGGAAATAGTAGCAAAATAGAAATATGCCTTTAAAAATAGCCATGTAATATATAAATCCATATATTTATACACACACATATAATAATAAATATGCATTTAATATTATGTTTTAAAATACATAATGAATACATGATATAAATTAATACATATCATGTAAGTATATGTTTGTCTTTAAAATATATAATATATATGCCTTTACAATGTGCATACATTTGCAAATATATATAAATTAATATACATATCCTATAAATATGCATTGCCTTCTAAGAAGAGCAATCTGCATTGTGATCAGCAACATAAGTGGATGCCTTGCTTCTAAGCTCTTGCCAACACTGGGCACTATCATTGTAAAAATATTTTCCACTTGACAAGTGAGAAAAGTATATTATTATTATCATTTCAATTTTCAATCCTCTGATTATTATTGTGACCAATTTTTTAAATATCTTGAGTATTTATCTTTTCAGGTTGGTATGTATATTGAAAAGCAATATACATTGCCTATTTTAATATGGAAGTATTTATCTTTTACTTATCTTTTGTCTCTGTACTCTCTATGCGGTATGGATAGTAAGCCTTTCTCAGTCACATGTATTGTGAATTTGTTTTTTGTTCATCTCTTGTCTTTCAATTTTGTTTATGATGATTTTTTGAATGCTTTCTCTCCTTAAAAACGTGGTCATTCAATTCAATAAGCCTGTGGAAAAATCCTAGTTACACTTTGAATTGAATTGACCCTGAGAGAAGAGATCTTAGAGAATTTGGTTTTGAGATAGACAGATTGGTTGGAGTTCCTGGATGCATGTTGGTGTTTCTTGCCCCTTATCTCCCTCACTCCTTAATTTATAATAGGTCATTCTTTCTGACACCTATGGAAGATCATCTGGGGGTTCTAGTACCCATTTACAGATAATGAAATAAAAGCACAGAGTCCGAGCTTTTTGGAAGTGTAGGTTTTCTCTGAGTGGAGCTTTTGCTGAAGGACAACATTAGAACCTTATTTCATGAACTATATTCACCTGTGTTAGCAAGCAAATAAATGAGAGATTCAGTCCAGTTGTCTACAGAGCATCTTGATATTTTCAGTGAAACCAAGTTACAAATATTCTGTCTTACCACATTGGTGAATGACTCATTTCAAGATAATTCATATATGGAAGAATATAACTCGGAGTCTAGTTCTTATTTTTGAGCATTATTCCTGTTCACTACCCGGTGCAGATACTGAAGTATGGCGCAAATATTGAATGAATGGGAAAGAGAGATTTTCCAGGCTCGTAAAATAAAGCAAAGACTGGGATTCAGCTACAAGTTTGCTTAAGGAGAAAGAGTAGGGATTCCAGTGGGGTGTAAATTCTTCCTGGTGAGCGGCGCCTCAGAGGTCTAATGATATAAATATCCTCCCTAAGACAGCGTCTCATTCTAAGAAAAGAATGGAATATTGAACACAAAACCTGCATCCTTTCACTTTTCTTTAAGCTAAGCAGTGTGCTCTTTGGAGTCTGTCTCTTCAAGGAAGCTGCGGCTGCTGCCGGTATGTAAGAGAAGAAGTCAAGTCAGGGGCACAATAAACTAACGTGCTTTAAAAGGGGCTGCAAATGGGTCCTGGACAAGAGTGGGTTGGCAAGGAAAGAGGCAGTGACAGATGGAAAACTTATCTTTTGTGTCAGATCCAGATTTGATATAGATCGAGCTGTTGGAATCTTTTGTCCTTGCCCTGGATCATGGGGCCCTGACAGAGGCATAGGGAATCCTGTTTCCCAGGAGGAGTGATGGCTTTATGTTGATTTTTACTCAGAAGATCACCATCCTATGTCATCATACTTACCTTGCTGGAATAATGAAAAGACAACTTACTTGGTTCTTCTGCCTTTTCTTTCTTCAAGGCATAGGCATGAGTTCTATATTTCTCTCTAATTACAGGGCCTTAAGTTAGAACTAGCAGTTTACACCTTACAAATGAATCTTATGTAGCATTTTATCACCTAGTTAACATCTCCAGTCAAAGTTTTATTATACTATATCACATTCCAGAGATTTTGTAAGTTGAGATTTGGTAAAGTTGCCATCTTAAAATCTACCACATAAATCAAATGGGAAGACCCAAGATGAAACTTACTAAGATTATTTTTTAATAAAGAAACTAGGCTTGAATAAGAATAACTGTAATAAGATGACAGCTAGTATATGGACACTAACTGATTTATAAAATCTTTTGGCTTATTAATAGATGCTCTGGGAAAGGAGTATAGCTTTAATTTTTAAAAAATTATAGGCTATTAGAATAAAATAAAGACTGAAGTTTCACTGCACATTTAGAAGGATTTTAAGATGACCAACTAAAATTGGCACTGTGTTGCTAACGTATATGCTAAAGAAATACTTGAATGGGGCCTGGAGATAGGTGGAATGTGGGAGAGAAGAAAGTACTCATTTCAAGCAAGTAGAGTAAGTGCAAGAAGTAAAAATTTTAGGGACGCCTGGGTGGCTCAGTCGTTAAGCGTCTGCCTTTGGCTCAGGTCATGATCCCAGGGTCCTGGGATTGAGTCCCGCATCGGGATCCTTGTTCAGTGAGGAGCCTGCTTCTCTCTCTCCCCCTACCCCTGCTTGTGTTCTCTCTCTCTCTGAAAAATAAATAAATAAAAATCTTAAAAAAAAAAAAAGAAGTAAAAATTTTAGAAACTGACCTGTTAAACATTCATTTGACAGAAAAAGTACTATACTAATTTTGATTTCCTCAGACAAGGAATAGGGAGAAAGCCCAGCTAGCCTCAATGAATAATAATAATTGTAATAGTAGTAATAAAGCAACTAAGCATATAATTCAGGTTATTTATAGAGATATATTTATATATAGAGATTTATTTTTTAAATGTTAAATAAGTCATATTAGCAGTGTCACCTGGTAGGAATCTTTAGAGAAACTATTTTAGTACACAGATGAAAATGAACTATATTTAACAGGTCATTTTGGTGTAATTTGTGCTTTTAGAAACTGATGTTATATTGTCTTATACTTTTGTTTATGCTGTGTGCCTACACAGACTAGTAAATACTAAATGTATACTTTTTGAAGGTAGTTTAAAATTTAGTCACAGTTTTTAATTA
Source organism: Halichoerus grypus (assembly GCF_964656455.1). Lineage (NCBI taxonomy): Eukaryota > Metazoa > Chordata > Mammalia > Carnivora > Phocidae > Halichoerus > Halichoerus grypus. The sequence goes on from NC_135716.1 coordinate 53,477,432, forward strand.
CTATTCTTTTCAGTCATCAAATTCACAGTGAGCATTTTCTGTGTATCTGGCTTTTTATTAGGTACTTTGTAGATATATGATAAGTATAATACCCTTGTAAGTGAGTCAGAGGATTTTTTTTTTACAGCTTTATTGCGTTATGGGTGACCTGAAGTAGATTGAACATCTTTAAAGTGTTCAATTTGATAAGTTTATATACGTAAAATATATATATATATACATATATATAGACCTGTGAAACTGTCATCGCAATCAAGATAATGAACTGGTTCATCACCTTCAAAAGTTTCCTTGTGCATTTAAAAAATTTTTTTTATTGTTATGTTAATCACATACATTACAACATTACTTTTAGATGTAGTGTTCCATGATTCATTGTTTGTGCTTAACACCCAGTGCTCCATGCAGAACGTGCCCTCCTCAATACCCATCACCAGGCTAACCCATCCTCCCACCCCCCTCCCCTCTAGAACCCTCAGTTTGTTTTTCAGAGTCCATCGTCTCTCATGGTTCATCTCCCCCTCCGATTTCCCCCCCTTCATTCTTCCCCTCCTGCTATCTTCTTTTTTTTTTTTTTTTTTAACATATATTGCATTATTTGTTTCAGAGGTACAGATCTGAGATTCACCAGTCTTGCACAATTCACAGCGCTCACCAGAGCACATACCCTCCCCAGTGTCTATCACCCAGCCACCCCATCCCTCCCACCCCACCCCCGACTCCAGCAACCCTCAGTTTGTTTCCTGAGATTAAGAATTCCTCATATCAGTGAGGTCATATGATACATGTCTTTCTCTGTTTGACTTATTTCACTCAGCATAATACCCTCCAGTTCCATCCACGTCGTTGCAAATGTCCTTGTGCACTTTTTTAATCCCCTCTTCTGCCCCTCTTCCTCCTGTCCCCAGTCAGCCTGTGATTCAGTTTTTTCCCCCTATAGACTAGTTTGCATTTTCTAGGATTGCACACAAATGGGATCATATATTATGAACTATTTTTTTGCCTGGCTTCTTTTACTCAGCATGATCGAGTTGTGTACAGCTGTATGTTCCCTTCTATTGCTGAGTAGTACTATTCCATTGTATGGATGTACCATAGCTAGCTTATCCATTCACCTGTTGATGGATAAGGATTGTTTCCGGGTTTTGGAAAGCATAACTAGAGCTACTGTGAACATTTTTGTACAATCTTTGCATGGATGTGTACTCTCATGTCTTTTAGGGAACTATCTAGTGGTAGAATAAGCTGCTCATATGGTAGGAATATGTATAACTTTTAAAGAAACTTCTAAACTGTTTTCCAAAGTGGTTGTACCATTTACATTCTCACATACCTGGTATGGTCAGTCTTTTTTATTTTGTCCATTCTTGTTTTTAAATTTTATTGATTTTATTTAGGCGAGCGTGAGCTTGAGTGTATTAGTCTGACCCATTGATTAAATAGCATTATTTGAGTCATTAACTACCACATCAGAAATTACTAAGAGAAGATGAGATTGACACAATTACCAAATTAAAAAAAAATACCAAAGAAGAGTAAAAAATTTGGCAACAGAGAGGCTTTATCCTATCAGATGTACTTTTTAAAAATAATAATGTCAATAATAATCTCTAATGGAATTTTAAATGATCTATTGCAGTCTGAACTGACTAAAATAAATAGAAGTTCCTTATAAACTCATGTCAAACATTTAATTAATTAAATGTATCAAACATAAATGACATACTTTTAAATCCAATACCCCAAGCAAAAATGTCAGAAAAGGTCTTTCACCTTTGTTAATTGAAAAATAAACAAATCTCCAGGAGAACAGAAGATTTTGGCCATTCTAACAAGTGCTGTTATGGGTCGAATTGTTTCCCCTCACAAAGTCCTAACCCCCAGTACGTCGCAATGTGACCTTATCTGGAAATAGGGTTGCTACAGATGTAATTAGTTAAGATGAGGTCATACTGGGGTCAGATGCGCCCCTCATCCAGTATGCTAATGTCCTTACAAATAGGGGAAATTTTGAACACAGAGAACACCATGTGAAGATTGAAGTTATGCTGCCACAAGCCTAGAAGCTATGAGAGAGACACCTGGAACAGATCCTTTCCTGGCATTCATGTAACTTTTTTAGAAATGCCAAACAGTTTTCTAAAGCAACAGTTGCATTTTACATTCCCATCAGCACTCTATGAGAATTCCCATTGTTCTGCATTCTCATCTGCACTTGGTATTGTCACTTTCAAGTTTATTTTAGCCATTTTAATAGCTTAGGAAGTTTCATCTCATTGTAGTTAAATCTTTATTTTCCTAATGATGAAAAGTGTTGAGCCACTTTCATATGCTTATTTGTCATCCTATGTCTTTGGTGAAACCCTTAGAAGCATAATTAGTGTATCCATTTTTCTGTTGTTAGACACGTGGGTTGTTTCCACCTTTTTTGCTATTGTGAATATTCCTGGGTAAACACTGGTATCTATTTGAGTCCCTGCTTTGAATAATTTTAGATATATACCTAAAAGGGGAATTGTTGGGTCACATGGGTAATTCTATGTTTAGTTTTTGGAGGTAATTCTATATTTAACTTTTTGAGATAATTCTGTGTTTAAATTTCTGTTACTTTTTTATAAGATTTATTTATTTGAGATAGAGAGAGAGCCGGGGGAGGGGGAGAGTGAGAATCCCAAGTGGACTCCCCACTGAGCACAGAGCCTACCACGGGGGTTTGATCCCGCAACCCAAGATCATGACCCCAGCTGAAATCAAGAGTTGGACGTCCAACCGAGTGAGCCACCCAGGCGCCCCTTAAATTTCTGTTTTTATATTTAAAGTGCGTCTCTTGTAGGCAGAGTGTATTGGCACTTGCTTGTCAATCAATCTGGCATTCTCTGCTTTATAATCTGGATATTGTATTAGTTTTCTAGGGATGCCATAACAATATGGCACAATATTGGTGGTATAAAACAATAGAAATGTATTTTCTCACAGTCTGGAGACTAGAAATCCCAACCAAGATATTATAAGGGCTATGATCCTTCTGCTGCCTCTAGGGGAGGATCCTTCTTTGCCACCTCTAGCTACTGGTAGCCCCTGTGTCCCTTAGCTTGTGACCACATAACTCCAGTCTCTGCCTCTGTCTTGACATGGTATTCTTCTTGTGTGTCTGTGTCTTCATATCATCTCTTCTCATTTTATAGGAATATCAGTCATATTAGATTAAGAACTCCCTCTACTTCAGTATGACCTCATCTTAACTAATTGCATTAGCAATGATCATATTTCTGGATAAGCTCACATTCTGAGCTACTGGGGGTTAGAACTTCAATATATCTTTTAGAGAGACACAATTCAACTTATAACAGGTGTATTTTTCTATGTAGGTTTAATGCTAATGTTATTATTTTGGAGTTTAAAATCTGACACCCTTCTATTTGTCCTATCTGTTCTTCCTCCCCCTTTTCTTTTTGCCTTCTTTTGGACTAAGTACTTTTATTTTCCTTTTGGCATATTTTCTATGACCTTTCTTTTTTTAAATTTTATTTTATTATGTTATGTTAGTCACCGTACAGTACATCATTAGTTTTTGATGTTGTGTTCCATGATTCATTGTTTGTATATAACACCCAGTCCTCCATGCAATACGTGCCCTCCCTTAATACCCATCAGCGGGCTAACCCATCCCCACCCCCAAAACCCTCAGTTTGTTTCTTGGAGTCCATAGTCTCTCATGGTTCGTCTCTCCCTCCAATTTCCTGCCCTTCATTTTTCCCTTCCTTCTCCTAATGTCCTCCATGCTATTCCTTATGTTCCACAAATATCTATGACCTTTCTTTTAAAAAAAAATAATATTGTATATTTTACAATGTACTTCTTTAATTTATCACCAGCTGTCTTGGAGTAATATTGTATTATGTCATGTGTGTGATAAGAAATTTATAGCAATACACTTCCATTTCCCCCCTCCTGGTCTTTGGGGTTCTTTTATGTACATTTTATATCCAATTCATGTCACATATCTCACAGTAGATTATTATTTTTTCTTAAAGCAGACCATTATTATTTAAAGATATGCAAATATAAGAAATGAAATTAAAATTGACCCACATATTCTCTTTCTGGGGCTATTCACTTCTTTTATATTTCCATCTGGTATCCTTTTCTTTTGTTAAAATGATTTCCTTTGCCTTTTTCTTATAATGTATTTCTATTAATTTTGAATTCTTTTAGTTTTTGTATGTTGTCTTATTTTTTAAACATTTTTATTCTGTAGTAAATATAGATTGCAGAAACTTGCAAAGAATAGTAGAGAGGTTCCTTACACCCTGCACTCAGTTTCTCCCAAAGGTAACATCTTGCATATTATAGTACAATATTAAAATCAGGAACTTGACATTAATACAATCCATATACCTGATTAATATTTTGCTAGTTTTACACCCCCACTCAACATGGAGACTGCTTAAGTTTCTCTCTCCCTATCCCTCTGCCTCTCCTCCCACGTGTTCTCTCTCTAAAATAAAGAAATAAATCTTAAAAAAATCATCAGTCATTATTTCTTCAAACTTTTTTTTCCTCCCCCCTCTCTTTTCTCTTTTATGTATATTACATCACTTGTAGTTGTCCACGTCTCTGGAGCTTAGTTTATTTTTTAAATTTCAGTCTTTTTTCTCTCTGTGTTTCATTCTGAATTTTTATTGCTATGTCTTCAAGTTTATTAATCTTTTCTTAATATGCTGTTAATCCCATCCCCTGTAATTGTAATTTCAAACATCATATTTTTCATCTTTATGTTTGATATGGGTCATTATTAGATCTTCTATTTCCTTATTTACGTGATCAATAATTTCTTTAGTCTTTTTAATGTATGGAATACAGTTATAATGACTGTTTTAGAGTCCTTGCCCATTAATTTTATTATGTGTTATTTCTAGGTCTATTGCAATTGAAAAGTCATATTGTCTAGCTTCTTTGCATGCCTGTAACTTTTATATGGAATGCCAGAATGTGCCTTTTATAGAATGTGAATTTTACTTTATTGTGTGCTAGATGTTTTTGTGGTCTATAAACTCTCTTGAGCTTTCTGGGACACAATTAAGTTCCTTGGAAACAGTTTGATCCTTTGAAAGCTTGCTTTTAATTTTTTTTTTTTTTAGATGGGATGATGCAGCTTTTATTGTGTGTCTAATTTTTTTCCAGTATTGGGACAATTACCTCTGACTACCAAACCTGATGCATCATGTACCATGAAGTTTTCTACCCTAGCTAGTGAGAACATAGAGCATCCCCAGCCTTGGGTGAGTCCCAAGGTTTCTTCCTTCTGCTCCTCTTGGTTTTTTTCTCCTGCCTTGGGTACAATCCATAGACTTTATTCAGATATACTGATTAGTACTAACTGAAGACTCCAGGGGTACCATTTGCAGATCTCAGGAGCTCTCTCTCATTGCAGGTCTCAATCTCTGTGGCCTTCTGCCCTGTGAACCCTAGTTACTTTGAACTCCTTGGCTCCCAGATCTGACTCCTCAACCCAGGGAGAGTTCTGGAATCCATTTGTGTTCCAGCTTCCTCTGTCACTGCCTGAAAATCTCTGGGCAGTCAGCTGAAATAATCAGAAGATTCACATCATTTGGTTCCTTTTTTCCCAAAAGGACTGTTCTGAATTCTTGATGTCCAATATTGGAACATCACTGTTTTTATATGTATATATATATCTTTTTATTTTTTCCCAGGTGGGAGGAAAAATCTGGTCCCTGTTACTCAATCTTGACAAGAAACAGAAGTTCCAATGAACATTTTTAAATGAATAAATGTTAGTGGATTCACTCACTATATATATATTTATATATATATAGTGAGTGCATATATATATATCACTTAACCCTGAGTGTTTCTTTCAAAGCTTTTACCCCAATTTAAAATTGGGCATTTATAATTTGCTTACTCTGTTATTTATCTCTCTAGCTATACCATAAACTCAAAGAAGCACAGACTATTTATTATTCACTATATACATCTAACATGATGTCTAGTTCATTGTTTTCATGAACAAGCCAATGAAATAAAGATTTTTGAAGAAAGATCTTTAGACATAGGTAAAATGCAGCTTACCTACTGTCCAAACTTTCAAAATTCAAAATGTGGAATTATAATTATTGAGGTGATATACTTTTGAAATAACAGAGACAAGTATGATTAACATTATTATTTTATTTCCAGTGAATCAAAGGACAAACAATACCTGTGAAGCTTTATATAGAAAAGTATTGCCTAGGGCGCCTGGGTGGCTCAGTTGGTTAAGCGACTGCCTTCGGCTCAGGTCATGATCCTGGAGTCCCTGGATCGAGTCCCGCATTGGGCTCCCTGCTCGGCAGGGAGCCTGCTTCTCCCTCTGACCCTCCCCCCTCTCATGTGCTCTCTCTCTCATTCTCTCTGTCTCAAATAAATAAATAAAATCTTAAAAAAAAAAAAGAAAAAAAAAAGAAAATTATTGCCTAAAAAGATATAGTGAGCAGTAAGTGTAAGAAACTTGTTGATTTTTCAATTAAATAAATGTTTTCTGTTTGTCAGTGAAAATCCAACTGTATTTCTTTATTGCCACTAAGGCTGCAGGGCTGTGTCTCATCTAAATTCCCTCTACGTACATGAAATAGCATATTATCTGCATCAAGGTAAATTTATTATTTCATCAGGAGTAGGCAAACACCATATATACCTCCTTTGTGATGGTAAGCAAGGATTATCACTGTTATCACAACAAGCTTCCCCCATCCACCTGTTGTACTACATATATTTTCTTTAATTTTCAAATTCTTGCTTGAATTTACAGACAAATGGATCAAAGACATTCCTTGAAATTGAATTTGGATGAGAAAAATTCCTTCCCTACAAACCTGCAAACCGTATGGTGTAACAGAAATAGAAACAAAGTCGGGCTTTTGTTTATGATTTCCAATGGAAAATAATAAGAATTCATCATTTTTTAGGCAATTGATTTGAAGTTCAAGATCACCATCACATTTTTATGATCAGCCTGTTTTCACCTGAATTTTCAAATTTGAAAGGGAGATGGTTTTCAACTGTGTACTATGAAAAATGATGAAATACACAAACATGGATGGAATAGCATAACGAACCTTCATATACTATGCACCCAGCTCCAACAATCACCAGCTCATAGCCAATCATATTTTATCTCTATCCTCACCAATTCCCCAGATTATTTTGAAGTAAATTCTATATGTATAATTTAAAAATCTCTTTCTCTCTAAAAGATATGAACGCTTTAAAAATAATTACAATACCATTGTAACACTTAAAAGTGAATTTTATTTTTACAATTAATTGTAATTGTGTTCAGATTTCCCTGTCTCATAAGTTATTTTAACATACAATTTGTTTGAATTGGTTCTAAATGAATCTAATGCACTGCAATCGTTTGATATATCTCTTAAGCACCTTTTTTTTAAAAAAAGATTTTCTTTATTTATTTGTGTGTGTATGTGTGAGAGAGAGAGAGAGAGCACAAGCAGGGGGAGCGGCAGACAGAAGAGGGAGAAGCAGGCTCCATGCCGAGCAAGGAACCCAATGCGGGACTCGATCCCAGGACCCTGGGATCATGACCTGAGCCGAAGGCAGACGCTTAACCGACTGAGCCACCCAGCCATCCCTCTCTTAAGTGCCTTTTAACCTATATTTTCATCCATATCTTTTTTCCACTTGCATTATTTGTTGAAGGTATGAGTTCATTTGTTCTGTAAAATTTCCTACAGTCCTCCCTCAATTTTATGCCTTCCCTTCTGTTTATTGACAAGGGATTCATATTCCTTAAGATTGACAAGTTGTATGTTCCAGTAACTGAGTGAAATAATCAAAACCTAACTTCATGTGTCATCACTTTTGAACTGATATCCAAGTATGCATTGCCCAGGCACCAGGCAGCCCTTTACAGGAAATGCTTCTTGCATCCATATGGGTGTCTGTCATTTTGATAATAACAATGCCATTACAGTGATTATCAGAGTAAATTATTTATGTTAGTGACAGGAACATGGGAGATACATTAACCAACAACTGCTTAAATGCTACACAGCACAGAACTTATGGGCACTTTTAGTCTTACTTGGATGCCTTTTCTTTCAGCTCAACTGGAGGTTTAGTTCTTGTCTTTGGAACTGTATCTATTCATATCAGTAGAGCACAGACCACAGTGCCCCAGGGGCAGTAGAACACCTTTCTCGCTGGGAAGCTCAAGGATGACTGGTTCCATTCTCAGCCATTGGCATCAGTAGAATCATGATCAGAGCAGATACGTGTTGGGTGTTTACTGGGGATGAGGTTCTTTGCAAAGTGTTTCACATATGCTATGCAGTTTAATATCCCAACCACATTGTGAAGTAAGTGAATCTGTTTGCCCACTAAATAATTAGCTTCTGACTTCACCGTGAACCATTTGTCTCCTCCAAACTATGAGAGATCACAGTGCCTCAGCTTCTTGATCTCGAAAATGGGGATGAGACTTTAGTAAGTGTTAAAGGAGTCATTGGGCACAGAGTGCTTAGAACCACGAGTGCTCTAAAATTATTAGCTGTTGAGAGCAATGGTCACCTGAATAATGGACATTTACAAATGTCTACAAAAGAACTTGGCATAAAAAGAATATTCTGTGCATTATTAAACTTGATGGTTTGTGGAAGACATGACACCCCATCTTCTGTCCTCTTGGCATTGCTGCATTGCCATCTTGGTCCAGCCCCTGCAGCACCTGGAATTGTAGCAACTAAGAAAGGGAATTGAGCCTGGTGCTTTTGGGTGAGGGCACAAAAAGATTTCCAATCTCTGCCTCCTAGAATTCAAAGAGCATCTTTATTTGGATCAGTGTAATAATTTTCCATAGTACTGAAACCAGCTCTGTATTAGTCAGTAGAAGCCAGATTATTCTTCAGTAACAAATTAAGCCTGAAATTGCTGGGCTCAGCCCAACGAAGATTTATTCCCCCTGGATTTTTGCCAGTCAGCAAGGCAGAGAAAAGCATGTGAACCTTTTACTACTTCAGCCTAGAAGTGATACGTGTCACTTTTGTTCACATTTAATTCTCCAGAACTAGAACATGTTCTTACCTAACTATGAAAGGGCCAGGAAATGTAGAGGAGAAAATGGAATATTTAGCACTGCCTTCTCTAGCACACACTCCAGATGGGTCCTACATACTTACTGATGATAGGTCTAAGCATTTGTTCCCAGTGATCTGCAATTGTTGGTAACAAGGAGAGATTGGTGAAATCACTCCCCGGATGGACTTCATGCTGTCCAGAAGGGTGGGGTTTGGCTGTAACACTCGCTCACTGATTGGATCACAAGTGGGCATAAGATAGAGATGGTAAAGAATAAATATTGTCAAAAGAAATCTGCTTCTCCCTCTCCCTCTGTCCCTCCCCACCACTCCTGCTTCTCTCTCTCAAGTAAATAAATAAAATCTTAAAAAAAAAATTCTGAGTGAATGTGATATCCCAGGATCTCAATGGTAAGTGCCAAGCTGATGTTTGTGTGCGCATGCGTACGTGGACTCGTGTCTGTGTGTGTGTGCGTGCGTGTGTGTGCATGCATTTACCTAAGCATTTAAAAACAGATCCTGGGGAATTCCTGCAGTAGGTCCTATTATATTTGCTTTATAGAAAAGATACTAAAGTTCAGCAAAGCTGGAATTTGAACCCAGGTCTGCCTGGCCCTAACATGTGACCTCTTCTTGATCACTATGCTGCACCTCCCACACCTGGTCCTTTTCCCTCTCTTTCTTTCTTTCTTTCTTTCTTTTTTTTTTTTCTGTAATATCTCTTTTGCTAGAATGTTTGTTTTATTTCCCATCCTTCATGACCAATGCCTAGTACATTACTTTCTTTACCATAGAAATTCAATAGATCTGGGTTAAAATATTAAAAGAAGAAAAATCCAATCTAGAATTGAGTCTTAAAAGCAAATTGAAGTTTTTTATTATAAGCCCCAGAAAATATCAGAATGTAAAATTGTGTGATGGAGGTTGCTCTTTATACTGTATCTTCTCCATTGAAGAAGCCGAGCCTCATGCACAACTCTCCTCTGAAAGCTTCCGTATACATGGAATTGATAGGGTCCATCACGTACCATTGACCCTGTCTGGAGCTGATTTGACCAAGAGAGGGCATTTGATGCAAAGGTACCTAGTCCACAGCCTGACCAGAAGCCTTTAAGTTGTCCTGGTGTGAATCTTTGGCCAATGGAAGCTCAATATTTATGCAGAAAGGCAGTTGGTGATTTGGTAGCAGTTTTATAGTGTGGCTTGATGTCTGAGAAGAAAACAGCACAAAATCAGATGAGAGGTCCAAGTAGAAACTGTGGAGGAGTTAAAAAGAGAGAATGGGCAGAAGCACACAGTATCAGCAACAGGTGGGACAGTTGGCCTTGTTAAAGGCAGAACCCAAGGAAAAAGATCAGTAAATACTTTCTGCTTAGGGATGGGATAACCCTTTTGCTGAAGCCGTGTTGGATTCTGAGTGACTCTCCACTTCCTACATTGGGTTTTAGTTCTTTCTATAAAATCTGGTGGTCAGATTTTTCTTGGTTAACATATGGCTGGTCATGTGGCTAGCATTTCTGTCCGCCTTATTTCCATGTGATGTTACCTCTTCCTGCAGGTGAATACATTGCTTTTTATAAACAAGGCTTAACAATTTTTTTTAAAACAATTATCCTCCCTATGGCTTTGAAAACAGATTGGTTTTGATGTTCAGCAGGTTACCTTCATATTTACTTATTATAAGCATATTTAGGGAAGGTAGGGATGTGGTTCATGTGAATGAAGGTACCAGATTTATGTCCAGTTTTGTTTGTTTTTTTTTAAGTTTCTGGTAACAACTTCTTCCTTTTTTTTTATTTTAAGATTTTATTTATTTATTTGACAGAGAGAGACACAGCAAGAGAGGGAACACAAGTGAGGGAGAGGGAGAAGCAGGCTTCCCGCCGAGCAGGGAGCCCGACGCGGAGCTCGATCCCAGGACCCCGGGATCATGACCTGAGCCGAAGGCAGACGCTTAAGGACTGAGCAGGTTTCTTTGAATGGAAATAAAAAATTTTCTACAAAAATCAAAAGTAACTCTTTTGTTTATTTTAGCAGTTCAACTGAGTTTTTTGTTTTTGTTTTTTTTAAAGTAAGCTCTACGTGGGGCTTGAACTCACAACCCCGAGATCAAGAGTCACATTCTCCATCCACTGAGCCAGCCAGGAGCCCTTCTATGTGAGCTTTCAATATGTTTTGCTTCTGGTGCATTTGTTTTCTTATGCATCTGTGGACAAAGAAAATCTTTAGCTATCTTTTCTTTCACTTTTATTTTCCCAGTTGTATCCCTTTTCACCAATTCTACACCTCTCTTTATCTTTTCTTACAATGTACAAAGAATTGCTTTCTACTATTCCAGGATGTTTCCCACAAATGGAAAGTGGACCTAAAAATACCAGGGAGTGAGTCTTTATACTTGAATTGATATGAAATGGAATGAGATTTTAGCTTATCTTATAGACATTAAGCAACATATTGGCTTAGAGCTAAAGGACAAAAAAAGACTTCTTTTTCTTTTTCCTTAACCCTGGTGTGCAGAGCAACCCTTGAATGGAATTGTTTTATTCATATTTTATGAACTCTACTGTAATACTGGGACAGTGGCCAGGGAACTGAAGGTTCTCAGAAACACAAAAAGATTCATTTACCCCTGCTGGGCAGTATGTGAAGCTCTGAAAAAAAAGTGACCTTCAGCTGGGTGTCACTGGGTTTACATTTTTCTACTAAATACTTGATCGCTAAACTCAAAATTCTTTTATTAAACTTAGACTTTTAGCAAATCTCACAGAACTGTGAGCAATATTTCAACTACTTATTTATCTACTTATGCCAAAAAAACACTCAAAAATGTCTTTGAAAATTACTCTTAAGCTTCTACCCAAGGATATAAACAACTTGGGAAATACTTTTGGTAGCCCCTTTGATGTGAGAATCAGTAGAATAAATGCAGATGTTTCTGTTGAAATGTAAGTCTAAGACCATGACCTAAGACCTAAGACCATGGATACATCTTCTCTTGTCCCTTTGAATTTCTATTTTGTACTTATTACAAATGTTTCTCAGGCTTCTGTTTAATATCACATACTGTGAACACAGAAATTGGTTAAGATTTCTATGACAATAACAAGTACATCTTTTAAGTCCTCCTGAATTCAGAAATGTCAAAATGTGAAAGTATTAAAATATTTGAGTACCCACCACATTGTTGATGAGGGAAAACAATTCCCAACACTGTTGAAACTCTTGCATATACAACTCTGATGACATCTCCCTCCTTTCCACCCTACAGATTACTGTGTTCCTCTAATTTTGCCAAGTACACACTCTCAATGGTCTTGTTTTTGAACTATTCTGTAAATAGAACCATAACACATGTGTTCTAATGTGACTTGCTTTTAATACTCAACAGTGAGATTCATCCATTCCAGTGTAGTTGCCATTATTGTATAGTATCTTATTTTCCAGGTGATGGACAATTGGAGCTAATTCCAATGTTTTGCTCTTTTAAATTATTTTGCTAAAAACATTTTCATAGTTGTCTTCTAAGATAAATGTGTGAGAGTTTCTCCAGGGTATATATTCCAAAAGTGGAATTGCTAAGTGTAGAGGGTGGTCTTAATCTGAATGCCAACAAATACTATCGTTTGCCTCCTCTCTTCCCTAAATATCTGGAGGGGACACGAATCCTGTTCTTATTTTATTAGTAGACTGTATTTAATTTTATGTTCAGGGACCTGCAGAGGGAAAAAGAGGAATAGGAGAGGGAGGTGGTCGGGCTTCTTAGCCCACAAAATGGGGGAACCAGAAGAAGATAATGGTTGTAGCAGATAGAGCATTCCTTTGACTCTGTTGATATGGGTGTGTGATAGGGCTCTGCTCTACTAGAAAATTGGAGCATCAGGCTGCAGCACAGTTGATGTCATGGGATCCACTATGAGGTCTCCATTACGCTATGGACTATGTAAACTTAAAATGATAGCATTTCAGGAGTGCCTGGGTGGCTCAGTTGGTTAAGCGTCCAACTCTTGATCTCTCTTCAGGTCTTGATTTCAGGGTTGTGAGTTCAAACCCCATGTTGGGCTCCATGTGCTGGGTGTGGAGCCTACTTAAAAAAAAAAGATAACATTTATTTATTTATTTAAAACTAAGGAAGCTGTGCTGGAAATAGCTAGGTTCCTATGCTTTTGCTCCTTCTGATGGGCTTCTAAGTTTCCTGTCTCCTTGGTCTCAGATGGTACCAGGGATTTCTGCCATGCTGCTCTCTACCACAGTCTTAGATGTGATGTTCACTTTTGAACCATGTGAAGCAAGGTAGGCTTTGGGGTTCTTTAACAAAGAACCAATCCTGCTGGGTGTCTTATTTATAGAACTTGGAGTCACTGTGGTCAAATGGACTCTAGATGTTCTTCAACAAATGACAGTTCTTCTTGGACTCTTGGAAGATCCTGAACTAGTCATAGAGTGGATCCTGCCCAATTTTTGAGATAACTTCTAGGCTCCTTTGTGCCTCAAACACAGTGTTATGAAACAAAATTCAATTGAGTATATTTGGAGATCTAATTGGCTTTATCAAGTGATTCATGAATTGGGCAGCATTTCATCTAGCAAATAGAGAGATGCTCCAATGAGTCATACAAAACAGAAGGTTTTTATAGGCAGGAAGGTGGGCCAAGAAGGTTCTTAGCAAAAGAAAAGAAGGGATTGTTTCAGACCAGAACATCTTTTTTGGGGGAAGAGAATGGAGGAGGTTTTTATTATGCAGATTACCTCACTAGTGTTGGTCAGGAAATTTCAGATTGACTGTTAAAAGTCACATCCTCCTGGGATAAATTGAAACTGTAATTAAATTTTGGTTTGTTGTCATGGGGGGCAAATGACTCCATTTGGGGCTTCCTCTTCTTTTTTTTTTTTTTTAAGATTGAATTATCTATTAGAGAGAGAGAGAGAGGGCATGTGTGAGTGCGGGGAGAGGCAGAGGAAAAGAATCTAACACAGTCCTGCTAAGCGTGGAGCCTGAGGTGGGGGAGTGGGGGTTCGATCTCATGACCCATGAGATCATGACCTGAGTTGAAACCAAGAGTCAAGTCAGATGCTCAACTGACTGAGCCGCCCAGGCGCCCCTGGGCTTGTTCTTTTTTTACACCAGTACTGTCCACTGTGTCCCCAGATGAAATGGCCTGAGTATTGGAGTAACCCTTTGCTGCTGGTTTTAGGAGGTGAACAAGTTTTTTCCTATAAATAAAAAGATCTCTTATATCTGAAGGGACACACAGCTTAAGTTAGAGGAGTAAAATGGGCAAACTTCAGGTCGAGCTGCTTTTCATGGTCAGGAATGGGTATCTTTACACACTTCTAGAGAAGCAGCCTGGTTAGCTCTAAGGTTTTCTTAGGTTTGCAGCTTTTGCCTTGGGTGGTCCCCACCATTTTAGCATGCTCTATTCCCAGTGTGGAGCTGGTGAGGACAGCAGCTTGACCTTGGGGAGTGGGAGGAGAGGCAGGTGCATATGACACCCAGAGTTACCATTCATGCATGGTTGTGTACATTGATCTTTTTTGTTGATCTGGATAAAGTTACTCTCAAGTGTTGGTGCCTACCTGAGTATAGCATATACTCTGGTACAATTGTGGCTGTGGTTTCCCCATGGAGATATGAAGCAAGCCCATGGGGCACCTGGGTAGTTCAGTCGGTTAAGTGGCTGCCTTTGGCTCAGGTCATGATCCCAGGGTCCTGGGATTGAGCCCCGCGTCAGGCTCCTTCCTCAGCAGGGAGCCTGCTTCTCCCTCTCACTCTGCCTGCTGCTCTGCCTACTTGTATTCTCTCTTTATCTTTGTCAAATAAATAAATAAAATCTTAAAAAAAAAATGAAGCAGGCCCACGTGCTACTCATGGTTCTTATCAAGACCATTCCTTCAGGTTCCTCCAGACCATTGAGAACGCCTTGCAAAGGCATCTCATTGCCCTGGGCTCCCTGGCAGGTGGGTGAGTTTTGGTCTCCCCCAGGTCCCCTTTTTGCCTTAGGGTCTTCCTAGGAGGGAAGGGACACCCAGAGTGACTAAGAATGGGTGGGGTATTCCAATTACAGACCACTCAGCCTTTTGTTCCAGGGATGCTCTGGTCACCTGGACTCAGATGGGGCCCTGGTTAGGGCATGAGGCCTGGGGTGGCCTGGGGAGGGGCCTCCCCTGGGAGCCAGACACACCCGCTCTGCTCTCCACTGCCTCGGCATTTCCATCTCACTGAGAGAGAGGCCAACTGCACAGGCAACTGCTTTTCTCCCTCCAGAGCCTCCAACTCTGCTTAAACTCAGAGGCCACCTTCATCCTCCCTGGCTCATGGGTGACCTATCATCATCACACATCACTTTGTCCGTGTCCCCACACAGTTGTCCCCTCTGTCCCTTCTACCATCAGGCCTCAGACTAGGCTACCCTGCCCTTAGTTGAATGGAGCCAGATGCTTCATTTTTGAATGAGCCTTTGCCTCTTGGAAATAAAAAACACAAAATGAAATCAAACTCGAAAGAGTTTGGTTTCCTTTCAGAAAGAATGAAAGTGGTAGTTGGTGTACTGCTGATTGGTAATGGATGGTAATAATGGGACAAAATTTAAGGATAGAAGAATGAATAGTAAGAGATTTTATTAAATCCCTTTTTGGGGGGGGGGCTAGAGTGCACACAGGATAGGGGCAGAGAGAGAAGAAGAGAGAGAGAATCTTAAACAGGCTCCACACCCAGCACAGAGCCTGATTCGGGGCTTGATCTCATGACCCTGAGATCATGACCTGAGCCGAAATCAAGAGTCAGATGCTTAATCAACTAAGCCATCCAGGCGCCTTAATAAGCAGATTTTATGAATGGGCAAGTTTGTCAATGTGAAAATATGTTATCTTCTCCCCAGAGGCAGATTCACTGTGACACGTGTGAAGCTCCATCTTTAAGACTCTCACCCGGCTAGGCTTCTTCCAAAATCCTGGAAGGGTTTGCAAGCAATGTGTTATATAATTATATGTTTGGTTTTTTTTAATTTGCAAAAGTAAGATATTTTAATTATAATCAGAGCTGCTGTCTAGTTCCACTGTAACTTTCCTGCAGTCACACCTACCCTTATGTTGGTGGCAGTGGACTGGCCAGAGCATTTTTGGGATCTGACTGATGAGAACTTCAGTGGGGCCTAGATTTCATTGGATTTAGTGGAATAACAGGTTATCCATTCGTGTTCAGGTGTGGTGTGACTTCCATGAACTCTCTTAACACCTTTTTGGCCAACTCACCTAGATCTTCAGAAATGGCAAGACAGACGCTGCATCATGATCTGTCATGTTCTATTGTGTCTGGTTATGGGATATATGGAGGAGATATAAGGTATGAAATGTATGGGGCTAGAAGCTAGTCAGGGAAAGTATTCCAATCATCAGATGTATATAATTAAAAAGGGAGGATTTGTTGTTCAGATATGCCTAGGTAAAACACAAGTTCACTCTTGTCAGGAATTTATAATGTTTGTAGAAAATATCTTTTGTTTCTTAATTTTTTTTTTAATTGAGTATCATGTGAAGTAGAATTTACCAGAGTTCTTCTTTCTATGGCACAAATTTGGACTACTACAAAGAGTGGGTAATGCTGTGTATAAAGTTGCATGTTTTATGTATTCTGATGCATTGGACTGTGTCTTAAGTTTATCAGTGTATCTTTTCCTTTTTTAATTTTTTATTATTTATTTATTTATTTATTATGATTATTTTTAGTGCATCTTTTCCTGATCTGGCAGTTCCAGACAAAGCCACACTCAGCAGAATGGCCTAGAGAAACAAGTGTTCCAGTGACAAAATACCTATGTGTATCCCTCAGTAAAGCAATATATATATATTTTTTAAATATTTTATTTATTTATTTGAGAGAGACAGAGATAGTGAGAGAGAGCTCGAGCAGGAAGGAGGGGGAGAAGCAGGCTTCCCACGGAGCAGGGAGCCCGATGCGGGGCTTGATCCCAGGACCCCGGGATCATGACCTGAGCCGAAGGCAGAGGCTTAACCATCTGAGCCACCCAGGCGCCCCCTAAAGCAATATATTTTTTACAGAAGTATTTAATCACATTTTGTAGTTTAATATAACGTAATGGTGATTTTAAATTTAATATGAGTTGCTCTTGTGAATGCCCGAATTTGAATTAATTTTTTTTTCTGGAATTATTAGCCCTACCAAAATTCAACTATGATGGAAAAATATTGTGGAAATACAAACTAAAATAAATCTGGCAGAAACTTCAAGATGCCAAAAACTCTTCTATAACATTATAAAGAAAACAAAATGTCTCATGGTTAAAATTATGAAGATTAAGGGGAAAAAAAATCACGACAACCCCCAAAATAGATACTGAAAAGGAAAAGGAGAACTTAAATCAGGATTTGCTCTTGTACTTAATTTTGCATTTGGAATTTTGTATTGTTTTCATAACTGGAGCCTCCCAAATTATTTAAGCTTTAAGCCTCGAAACCTGGACCTGCTCCTGATTCTCTACTGTTTGGAGCAAACTAAAGCTGCAGGGGAAAGGGCTCCATGAGTGAGCCATCCTCCACTTGCAGCCAGTGGCTGAGGAAACTTGACCACACTCCCCTCCTGTGTGGATAAGAGGGGCTCTGTGCTTGGAGTGTGACCTTTGCTGGGGACTGAGAACCAGAGTCCAGGGCTAAAACCTCACGTCCGAGTGACATGGAGGAGACCTAGCATTGTACGTGGAGAAGAGGGGGACCCGTTTGTTGTAGAGTGCGGTCATGGCTTCTCTTCTCGCCATATTGTCCCAGTCAGAAACCCCGTGTCTGCAACAGTCAGCAGCTGGACTAGGAATCTCAGGGCCCTAATTCTCTGTATCAATTTATTGCAAACGTGCTAGAAGGGCACAGGATGACTTTTCTTTTGAATCCAGGAAATTTATGTCTTCTACATTTGATGCATTATCTAATTCCTTAAAGAAGCATGAAGAAAGCTCCGTAATAATAACATTTACGATGGATTCTGTTTTGTGTTGGTTTCTGTGTTAGCGTCTCCCTCCCTTTTTCCCTGTCTCCCTCCATTCCTCTCCCCTCTTCTTTCTTCTTACACTCAACAGCTCTTACCTTGTGCCCATTCTCAGTGTGACAATTTCTATGGAAGAAAAGCATATACAAGCCCTAGAAGAGTGGTTTAAATGACAACCTTTAGGAGATAAATAGCAGGAAAGTGGGAAAAAAATAAATATTTTTCCCACTTGACTAGGGTGATCTGTAAAGGGTTCATGGAGGAATAAGAGCTTGTGTGGATCATACATGATGCAAGATGGCAGGAATACACTATAAGAACTCTGGCATTAAGTGAGAGTGAAGTGCCGAAGACATGGGAGAGAATGGGTGACAAGCAAATGACCATAGCGGGACTTCAGAGATGAGAGAATGTTAATTCCAAATGTATCTAAATTATCGGGTAAGCAAGTATACCAACTGCTCTGGAGATTTTGGCCTTCTGAGAGCTTTTGAACTAGTTCATCATATTTAGAGGCAATTAAAACACAAGACTACAATACAAGAATTTTGATGTCAGAGTGAGGTTGATGTGCCAAGCACTTGCTGAGGAAAGATAGATCATCAGTATGGTTCAGGTTAGGTTTCCACATAGAGCCTAGTCTTAGAAAGATGAGGTGAAGGGATATGAGGAAAGTTACGCAAACCACTCATTTCTTCAAGGAAATTTCCTGAGTAATTTCAGTCCTAGTGGGTATTATATTCTTTTATCTTCCAGCAGTAATTTGTGAACCCATTTTTATTTCACTATATTTGCAGTTATTCCTATATAGTTTTGTGCAATTCTTGTTTCATCTCTGGCTTTTCAATTTGACTGAAAATCAGGAGCTAGGTTTTTCTTAGGTGGCTTCTCATAAATCCTGCTCTGATTTTCTGAACATAGAGCAGTTGGGAATATTTTTGAGTTAGTGGGGTCTTTTGAGATAATTGAAACCACTGATTTTATTTTTCTAGGAGACTGAGGTTTTGTTCTTTCTTAATCTTATTTTTAAGTACAAAATTAAAACACATGTTTGAATTAAGAAATAATAGATTGATTCTCGTTCTCTCTAACCTAATCCTAATGTCCTACCATGCACTCTCTTTATTTCCAGGTCAGAGAACAATTGTCAATAACTTTTATATGAGTTTATATGAATTCTTTCATACCTTTTCCTTTTTATGTTCATATATATATATAATATATATATCATCACCTGGACACCTGGATGACTAACATTTAAATTGTTGTTATGAATCAATGTTGCATTATGTATTAATGCTTTTATTTCTGTAGTATACATTCACAGAAGTAGGATTGCTGGGTCAAAGCGTGTATACATTAAAATATTAATTTTATAAGCAATGTAAGCAAGTATTTTTTAAACTATGTTCTTAACACTCTGGATGTTATCAGTCATTTTAAATCTTGTTAAATGATGGTGGAAATGTTATGTTATTGTTCTCTGACTTTTAGTTACATTTAACATCATTTTAATATATTGTTTTCCATATTTTCTCTTTGCTTATTTATATAATTTATCTACTTAAAAACTAGGTAGTTTGTCTTTTTCTTAATAGCATATAGGCTCTGATCCCATTATAATTAATATTATCTTTCGACTTTGTTAGGTTTTTTTTCCCTTCAATACTGAAGCTTTTTAATATTTATATAATAAAATCTGTCATTTTTTTTCTTTTATAGCTATGCATTTCTTATATTGTTTTAGATAGCCATCTGTATCACAATATTATAAAACTTTTATCCAGTATTTTCTTCTAATATTTTATTTCACTCTTATATTTATATATGTAAACATTCTGGTGTTAAAGATTATTTATGGTGTTAGTTATGATTTTTTTCTTCCACACTGATTTTTCCAGTGCTGTTTATTGAATAATTCATTTTTTCCAGTAAATTCACATGCCACCTTTATCATAAATGAAGTTCTTTCATACACTTGGATCTGTTTCCTGACTTTTGAATTTTCACTGATGTATTTGTCAATTCCTATGTTCATACCACACTGTAGTTTCACAGTAAGTTTTAATAATATGTAGGGTATCCCCCTGGTCACTAATCTTCAGTATCAAAAATTTCTTGACAGACTTCATGCCTTTATGTTTCCATGTAAATGTTAGACATATTTTGTGTAGGTAAAAAAAGCTATGGAATTTTGTTTATAATTGCGCTACATTTTCTGTGTTAATTTGGGAAGAATTATTATTTTTATTTTGCCTTACTTATAAGGTTTTACATTCTATTCTTTGATAAACTATTGTGGTTTTTAAAAATAGAGGTTATTTTGATTTTTATTATCATTGGGTATATTAGAACTTCTGTTGCTGTGAATTAAGGTTTCCTTGCTTCATTTTTCTATTAAATATCCTCTTCAGTGCTAATTGTTTGGTATTGAGTTCCTTGGATTTCTATGTATGTAAGCATTTCATTTGTAAAAATAATTCTATTTTCTTTTTCATTAGATCTTTAAAAATGTTGAATACTAGAAATCACATAAGACATCTCTATCTAATTCCTGATTCTAGGAGAATTAGTCTTAATATTTCACAATATAGATAATTTTAATGATAGTGTCTGATAAATACTTGCATCTTGTATAGTGCAATTTCTTTTATTCCTTTGCTACTTAATAATTTTTGAGGAATAGCTGATGGATTTGACTGTTTTCAGCATCTTTTTATATAACATTTTTCTTCTTTCATTTTTTAATATAATTGAAATATTTTGATAGATCAACTAATATTTCCTCATCTATTCAGTCATAAGGCAAACTCTGCATAGTCACCGTGTGTTATTTCTTAAAATATATGGTTTGATTCAATTTGTTAATATTTAATTTAACATTTTATAACATTTTATTTTCAGAAGTGAAATTGACCTATAGTTATTTTTCTTTTTTTTTCAATGTACTTTTATCAAGCTATGCTTCCTTCAGTGAATGAATTAGCAAGATTTCTGTCCTTCTTTGTGTGCAGGAATAACTTGAGACACACAGGAATTACTCCCTCATTGAAGGGGAGGTAGATGTTGGGAGAGTGATAAATTAGATTGTCCCATGACTCCAGAGCCAGCTGGGACTAGGTTGGGAGGAGCTGTGCTCAAACTCACCCTCCCTGGAGCTGGAGGTTCTGTGGCTTCCAGGGTCTCTTGGTTCTGGACATCTGGTTTTCCCAGCATTAAATTGCCTATTAGTTCTCAGGCTTGCTCTGTTTGTAATCAAGTACTCTTGTTGGTCCTGAGTCTTAAAACACAGCTCCCACTTTTGCCCTGTAAAAGAAGGAGATCTAACCAGACTGTAAGGAATTTGCCTATTTTATTATTTTATTTTAAAATATCAATACATATCAAATATACTTATTTTTAAATATTTTAAAATATGAATGTGCTTGATTTATCATATTTGCTACCTTTATTTTATTTTGTGATTTTATTTAATGACTGGTATATAACACACTCGTTAGGCATTGTACAAAATCTTTACAACCATGAGTTCATTTAATTCTCTTAATAGCCCTATATATTAGGTATTATTTTGTTCCCACTTTATAGATGAGGGAAATGAGGCACAGGGAGAATAAAACTATTGCCCAAGTTACTCAGCAAAAACTGGCACAGCTGGAATTAGATTTGTAGGGGTCCGGAGCAGGCCACCCCAAAATGTACCCCAATGGCATATTGATTATTCTGAATTGAAGCTATTTAGTAACAGCCAGTGCAAGGACACTCAGACCCTCCTCTGCCTCCCTGAAAGCAGGAAACAAATCTCCCATATGAAAAATACCCTCCTTGTACTAAGAAGTAAAAAGGCATCCTCATCACCAGAGATGGGGACGTTAAAGTCAAGAAAGCTATAGACATGAACCTTGTTACTTTTTTACTATCTACTACCTCAGCCCAAATTCCACTTAGTATTCCTTAGTAATTAAAGCTCCCAAACATCTGTTTTCCTTATCCTGTAAATTCCTCACAAATTTATCATCTTTTTGTCTAAAATGTGTAAAAACCGCTTGTCTTGGTCATTTCTTCAGGGTCATAATTTCATTATTGAGCCTCCATGCACATGTGATAAAACTCTGGGTTTTCCTCCTGTACAGCTGTCTCATGTAACTGAATTCTTAGTCCAGCTGGAAGACCTTGAATGGTAGGGGAAGAATTCTGCCTCCCCTGCGGACCTCAGCTGTTTGGCTTCAGAGTGGGAACGTGGATTGTTTCTCCAATCCCATGTTATCAATTTTAACTTTTATCTGTATTAATTTCCTTCTTTTTTTTTTTTTTACTATTTTTCTAATCTTTTAAGTCAGTTTATAGTTTATAATCAGTCTTTCATTTTTAAATATAAAACTCCACATGGAGTTACATATAGTTACATATTTCCTATAATTAGGATTATAGAACTTTCTCATAGGTTACCTTTTTTATTCATGATTTTAGTTTTATCGCATAATGTCCAAGAAATAACCTCCCCCCCTTTTTTTTTTCTTGAGTGAAATAAGGTGGTTCTCCCTGACCCAATAAATGATCACATTTTTGCAAATATTTCTAGTAATGAAGGAAGATTGTTTATTGTCTCATAGGGGGTAAAATATTCTCTTTAATTGTGTGTTTATTAGTCCGACCTTGAGGATTATATTATTCAAATCCTATATATTTTTAGATAGTTTTCATCTATATGATCTCAAATACTTAGATTTATAAAAATCCTCTCATAATATATCAGTGTCCCATTTTAATATTTCTTATTTTATATATTTTACTTTTATTTTTATTCTGTAAATATGCAGTTTTTACATATTCGTCAGAGATTATAGTTTTTAAAGCATAAAATACTATTTTGCTCTCATATTTCACTTTATATTCTATTATTCTATCTATATATTATTTTTGCATGTCCTTGATATACTTTGAATATTCCTTTTATGTTCAACCATTTATTTTCTTTTTGTTTTTGGTATATTACTTACCATTACTGAAAATATCATTGTTTTGTTTGAAAACATTCTCTTGCCTGGAAATAAGATTCCTAGATGTTCTTTCTCTTTTAGATTATATTTCTCTGTCTTCTAACATCCAAAGTTGCAGTGAGAAGTCTGGTGCTGGACGAACCATGAGAGACTATGGACTCCAAGAAACAAACTGAGGGTTTTAGAGGGGAGGAGGGTGGGGGCATGGGTTAGTCCGGTGATGGGTATTAAGGAGGGCATGTACTGCATGGAGCACTGGGTGTTATACGAAAACAATGAATCATGGATCACTACATCAAAAACTAATGATGTATTGTGTGGTGACTAACATAACATAATAAAATTAAATTAAATTAAAAAAGAAAAAGTATGTTTAAGAAAATTAAAAAATAGAAGTTTCCTAAAAAAAAAAAAAAAGAAAACCACATTTTATTTTGGACTGGTCATATAATTTTCTCTTTACTATTAAATCTCAGACATTTCACAAGGGTATATTTAGATATAGATCCTTTTTTCTCTTTAGACTTGCCTAGCACTTGGAGATTCCTATATACTCTGAATTCAAGTTTTTCTTCAATTCAGTAAAATGTACTATTATTTCTTTAATTGCTTGTTATCTCTTTCTTTTTCTTTTTCTTTTTTTTTAAAGATTTTACTTATTTGACAGGGGGAGACACAGCGAGAGAGGGAACACAAGCAGGGGGAGTGGGAGAGGGAGAAGCAGGCTTCCCGCAGAGCAGGGAGCGTGATGCGGGGCTCGATCCCAGGACCCTGGGATCATGACTTGAGCCGAAGGCAGATGCTTAATGACTGAGCCACCCAAGCACCCCATCTCTTTCATATTGTCTTTCCAGGAGTTGTTTTCTTCATATGTCTCTAAACATATTTTTTAAGAGATTTTATTCTTTAGTGCAGTTTTGGGTTCATAGCAAAATTGAGCAGTAGGTACAGAGATTTCCCACATACCTGCTGCCCCCCACATAAGCATAGTCTCCCTCATTATCAACATCTTCCATCAGAGCAGTACATTTGTCATAATTGATGAACCTACATTGACACATCATTATTAGCCGAAGTGCATAGCCTCCATTAGAGTTAACTCTTGGTGTTGTACATTTATAATGACATGTATTTACCATTATAGTATCATACAGAGTATTTTCATTGCTCTAGAAATCCTCTGTGCTTTACCTATTTATCCCTTTCTCCCCTCTAACCCCTGGCAACCACTGATTTTTTTTTTTTTTTTTGGTCTCCATAGTTTTGTCTTTTCCAGAATGTCACATAGTTGGAATCATATAGTACGTAAATTTTTCAGATTGGTTTCTCTCACTTCATAATATACATTTAAGTTTCCTCCATGTCTTTTCATGGCTTGATAACTCCTTTCTTTTTAGTGTTGAATAATATTCCATTCTTTGGATGTACCACAGTTTATTTACCTGTTCACCCACTTAAAGCCATCTTGGTTGCTTCCAATTATGGTTATAAACATCCATGTGCAGTTTTCTGTGTAGACATAAGATTTCAATTCATTTGCATAAATACCAGGAAGCACTATTGCTGGATTATATGGTAAGAATACATTTAATTTTATAATAAACTGCCAAACTGTCTTCCAAAGTGGCTGTGCCATTTTGCATTCCTGTCAGCAATGAATGAGAGTTCCTGTTGCTCCACATCCTCACAGCATCTGATGTCGTCAGTGTCCTGGATTTTGGCCATTATAATGTACAGAGTGTATAGAGGCATCTCTAAATTTTTTATTCATGATTTTCTTTAATTATTTTCCTATGTGTCATGAAACAACTTCTTCACTTGATTTTCCAGGACACAATTTTTCTTTCCTCCTTCTCTTTCTCTTCCTCCTCCTCTTTCTTCCTCTTCTTTTTGGCCAATGTATTTTTTTTTTTTTTTGCTAATTCTAATTCTATTATATTTTAATTTTCAGATATTAGCTTTTTGTTTGTCTGTTTTAGGGTCTCATTGTTTTGATCATATATCCTCTTATTGAAGACTTCATTAGTGGTCTTTTCTGTTTCTTCCATTAGCTTTGGCCCAGTGGGGACATGTGTATAGATTGGCTTGGTTAACTTCTCTCTTTTGGGATCCCTGATTCCTCTCACCTGGCCTTTTCTCCTATTTCTTCTGGTAGATCTGGTCGTTTTTTGTTCCTGGAAAGGTGAAATAGATGTGGATTAGTGGATGGCAAAAAGTAAGACAGAAATTTATTTTCCAGTTGTCCAGCCAACCTCAGAAGGACAGACAAGCTGGATCTCTGTATCCAGGTAGGGATGGAAAATCTGCTCTATTCTGGGGGTATCTACAGCTGTAAGGGGAAAGGAACAATCAGATTGTCATGGTCTTGTTCCATGCTTCTTAAATTAGCCCAAGATGGTCATTTTCCTTCAGCACTGCAGCCCATGCAGAGTCAGCCAAGCTCTCTTATTTGACTTTTGAGAGAGTTCTTCTGCATTTGCAGAAAGATCCATGTTCAGCTTGCTGGGCTGTCTCAGGCTGCCCCAGGACCTACAGTCTTTACCTGGGACTGTAACAAGGAGAGAGCAGCTGGGCTTCCTTTCCTCTCCCTGACATTGTTCACAATGGTATCTGTGTCTGCTTTAAAAAAAAAAAATCAATTCTTAGGTATATTTGTAACCTCTGCAAGCTCCCCAAGTAAGCCCTACTATTTTTTTTAGTGATATATAATTAAAAGATAACATTGTGTAAGTAAAAGATGTATGTGTTGATTTGATACATTTATATATTGCAATATGATTACCACTGTAGTGTTAGTTAACACCTTTATCATGTTATATAATTATCATTTCTTTTTTTGTGGTGAGAACAATTAAGATCTAATCTCCAGTATTTTTTTAAGTAGAGTTCCCTTAACTGGGAGGGAAAGGGGGACACAAACCTGTAATTAGGCTGCCAATTTCTCTCTCCTTCCCCTCCTCACTTTAATTTTGAGAATCTGAAGCCCAGAGAAGATAAGTGAACTGTCCAGGATTACAAGACTACAATTAATACTAGGTATTTAAAAATATACTGAATGAGTAAAGAAGTGTAATAGACATAGAAGTACTTATTGATTCAAAGCTTACCATAATGGAATGCTCTAAGCATCACTGGAAAACTGGGGATGATGTAAGAGTCACCTTCAGCTGCCTGAGCAATTTGCTCAGGATTCACATTTGGTATACTTTTTAACATTAAAAGGACTACCCATGGTGTAAATCTCTGGGCTCACATATAATGACATCAGCTTAATGAAACACATTTTCCTAATGAAGAGTGAGGGATATCAAGTTGACTTGAACCACTATGTAGGTGAGTAGCTGTTATAAACTTAAGCAATCAGCATTAAACTTATTAGTGACAATTAGTATGCACAGCTTATTCAGCATATTCAATTAGCACCTTAATGTATTTGGATAATATTAAGGGAGAGGATGATCTTTTAGTATAATTAGTAAGTGAAGTGAGAAAAAAAAATTCATCTGAGACTCTCACTAGAAAGACCTTGTTAATTTGCTGAAATAAAGCTTAAATAATTCTTATGAACTTCTAGATATTTGTTTGATTTGTTCAGTATCAGCTAAGTCAGTACTATTAAATAGAGCTGTTTGCAGTGATGGAAATATTCTGATGTCCAAGATGGTAGCCACTAGCCACATGTAGCTAATGAGCTCTCTTTTTCACAATTAAAAAAGCCCAGTTTTATTGAGATATTATTTATATACCATAAAATTCACCTGCTTAAAGTGTATAACTTGATGGTTTTCAGTATACAGATTTGTGCATCCATCTCCATAATCTAATTTTAGAACATTTCCATCACTCTAGAAAGAAAACTTGTACTCATTAGCTGTCACTCTCTATTCTTTCCCACCACTACCCAGTGCTGGGCAACCTCTAATCTAGTTTCTGTCTCTATAGACTTGTCTATTCTGAACATTTCATATCAATGGAATTATACAATATGTGGTCTTTTGTGAGTGGCTTCTTTCACTTGGCATAATGTTTTTTTTTTTTTTTTAAAGATTTTATTTATTTATTTGACAGAGCGAGATACAGTGGGAGAGAGAGCACAAGCAGGGGGAGCAGAAGAGGGAGGAGAAGCAGACTCCCTGCTGAGCAGGGAGCCCGATGTGGGGCTCGATCCCAGGACCCTGGGATCATGACCTGAGCCGAAGGCAGACGCTTAACGACTGAGCCACCCAGGCGCCCCGGCATAATGTTTTTAATGAGTTCTTTATATGAAGCTAGTGTTGAAACCCTAAAATTTTAATTTAATTTATTTAAATAGCCATAAGTGGACAGTATAGACCAAGTTGCTCAAATCTTTGGAGCTGCCAAATGAGTCACTTCTCAAGTATGAAGAGGAATATGATTTTTCTTGGATAATGTTTTACTTGCATAATGTCTTATAATTGAAAAGATTTTCAAAAATTACCCTATAATTTCAGTATTATTTTCATTTGTAGCTGATGTAAGACTCTGAAAGATAAATAACTTGTACAAAGTCACATAATTAATAAGTATACTTTTATTTCTGGTTTATTAAATTCTAGTTTTATTGCATTGTGATCAGAGAATGTTCTTGTATTATTTTAACATTTTGGAATTAGTTATGGTTTTTATTGGGCTTAATGGTCATTTTATGATAGTTCTATGTAAATGTAGGTTGTAGGTTTTATTTTAGGGAACAGAGTTTGATCTGTGTTTATTTAGTCCTACTTTATGTCATTTAAGTCTTCTGTAATATTCCTTAATTTTTTTTCTTCCTGATCTGTCAAAGACTAAAAGAGGTGACTAAAATTCTACTACTTTTGTGTTTTTCATGATAACACCTATATTTTTGTTTTGTGAATGTTGATGCTATATATTTTGGTGCACTGACAGTCTTGACTATTTAAAATCTTTACTATGAATATCTCCTTTTAACATTATATAGTGACCTTTTATCTTATTTATGTTTTATGACATGAATTAAAACAAGCTGATATTAAGGTTACAACCTATTCTTTCTTTCCTCCCTTCTTTCCTTTCTCCCTTTTCTCTCTCCTCTCCCCATCTTCCCTCTTTTACCTCGCTCCCTTTTCTCTTCCTCCCCCATCCTCCCTTCCTTCTCTTTCCACGTTTGCCTTAGATAACTTTGTCCATTCTTTTCTTCCCTTCTTAAAGATATGAATTTAATCCATTTGTATTTATTGATATGACAGGTATATTTGAATCTAGTTCTTTGAAATTAATTATACTTTGTTTTTACTGCTTTTAAAAATCATTACAGTCCATATTCTTCACTTTTGTTATGTAATTCTTTATATTTAGGAGATAATTCCTATATTTAAGAAGATTTGAATTTTTGTTCTAGTAGTTAACTTTATAACTACTATGTTGTATAATTTCCTTATTCTCTAAAACTTCAGACATTATCTTTTACTTCCCTGCTATGAACAATCATAAAATTAGTGTATTTCTGTTCCTTTCTCCTTTCCTTTACCACTCCATTTTAATTAATTTTTTCATTCTTACTACTTTCCTTTATAATAATAAATATTTATACTTTTGTTATTTCAGTTGAAGGCTTTAATAACATCTTTTGAATTCTAGTAGTTAAGATGAAGAAACTAGTATACCTATTCTAACTCCAATCTGCTTTCTCCTTCTGCTCTCAATTTACATTACATTATTTTTAAGTGTCAGGGTGTATAGTACATAATACATTTCATGGAATCAAATATGCCACCTATTGTGAGAAGCAACATACTTCTGGATCACATTTTCAATGGTTTATAAAACTAATCAATACTTACAAAAACTAAGAAAAAGAGGATTGGAGTTTTAAATTAAATACTGTCATTGAGTGTGTGAGACTGAAATATAAATTTGAAGCATGGTATTTGAGAACCAAGAGGCAAGATTGGCGTCTAATCAAACTGAAATAGATGCCAGTTTTCATTGTACATGCTGAAAGATGGGAAATAAAGCTAGCTGGACAATGAAAACTTGACGGGATTTTTTTAAGTTATTTTGTTTCAACACATTTGATTTTTTTAACACACAAAATATCTTTAACACCTTAACTTATGACTTGTGTTCTGACTATGTTTTTTGAAGACTGAGTGTTGATTACTAAAAAAACTCTATATTAATTCTTCTAGACAAGCCATATAAAGAGAGAGTAAGTTTTTGGAGATAGGATCAAAAAACCAATTTTTTATTCTTTATTTTTGTATGTGTGCATTTCCTTAGGAGAATAAGCTTCTTGACTGGAAATAGAAGCTTAGGTAAACTTTTACAGTTAGAGCAAGAAAGCCTAGCATTGCCACACGTAATGATTGTTTTATACTTCAATTCTCATAATAACTTCAGGGATATATATCTCTTTTCTGATATTTAGATTCCATAAGTAAGAGACATTATTCTTGAGTAAGTAAGTAATAAAGACAGGCTAAAGGGAGAAAATAAATTATGGAAATAAAACAGATGATCATAGTTTGCAATATATTTTAAGATTTACTATTATCATGATTCAATACTTAAAATTATCAACATACTTAAAATAAAATTCTTCAATTGTGTGGACGGATTTATGAATATTTATAGGACAGCTAGTTTTAATTAATCCCATTTAGGTAAATATTAAGTTCACAGGAAAATATAAAATTATGTCAGAGAAGTATAAAA
The DNA here is from genome assembly GCF_964656455.1 of Halichoerus grypus. Classification (NCBI taxonomy): domain Eukaryota; kingdom Metazoa; phylum Chordata; class Mammalia; order Carnivora; family Phocidae; genus Halichoerus; species Halichoerus grypus. The sequence continues at coordinate 53,507,215 of NC_135716.1, forward strand.
AATTAAGACGTTACATTTACAAATAAAAAAGAATTAAGTGAGGGTAGTAAGATGGTGGCATCTCTTGTGATCTCAGTTTATTGCAAACTTGATCCTAACATTCTCAAGATAATACTATCCTTGGATCAGACTCCCCTGGGACAAAATCATTTCTTTAAAGGATGATACTGAAAGGTGAAGATCTGCTAATTCTTTCAGGATGAGTGACTTAGGTCTGATTTTAGGTTTTAAAATAATGCATCCAGCAAAAAATTGCTGTGTTAATTATTTTGAGCTCAATAGCTAAATATGTTTTTTTTCCAAGCTCCAAATCAAGTTTGGCTCCACTGTTGCCCTTGCACAGTGAGTTCCCTGAGAGCTGTCCCGCTTATCCTTGTATATCATGACATTTGTGTGACTTCACCATCGGGAACTCAGGCTGGCTGGGTGAACGTATGCAGGGAATATTGTTAAAGAAACAGAAAACTGGTTCAGGCAGCAGCTTAAATGTTACATCCTCAGAGAAGGCTGCCTGTCTTCCAATCTAAATTAGACCCTCACTACCTTATCTAACACCATTTTGTTTCTTTCCTTTGTACTATTCTTACAATTTCCGCATGTGTTTGTTGCCTAATGTCTGCATCTGTAAGCAGACTCTCAGTACCCTGAGAATGGGGGGGCTTTGTTTTGTTCAGCTCTGTACCCCAAGAACCTAGCTTGGAAAACAGAAGACTCAGTAAACATCTGCTGAGTGAATTGGATGAGTGAAAGAAAGCAAATGTATAGATTTTATAAAGATGTCATATATATACAAAGTTAAGACTGCAACAGGGAAGATAAATGAAATTCATGATTGTTTTATTTGCTTTACTGATTCTAATCAGTGGTCTATTCCTATAGTTCTAATATCCTTGAAGGATGCTATATTTGAAAATTTTATTTGGTGTGTCATATCAGCTATATAGATTCAGAATATATTTGAAAATTATGGCAGCTAAAGAGTCCATGGGGGAGGAGCAATAGAGCCATACTCAGGAGACCTGGCTTTCCCTTGTGTGTCTCTATTTTTTTTTTCCCCACTAACTTTGTGCTGAGTTGCCTGCCTACATCCCCCTGTGTAACTGGGCAGATCACTCAAGCTCTCCCAGCCTCAGCATCTTCATCTACACAGTGAATATGCCCGTAACTGTGTTGCATCTATTTACAGGGTAACTGCGAGAATAAAATGAAACAGTCTAAGGAATATCACTTTATAAACTGGAAAGCTCAACATCAATTTAAAGGATCATTACAGGACATACAGTCTTACTCTTGTAAACATTTATTATTATTCTCAAGAAAAATGTAAGCACATTCTGATTCATAACTTTGTTACTATGAATATGCACACAAACATTTATACATATATATCCACAGGAAATTGGATGACAGATGGATTCAAGTGCATCTTTTTTACTAGAAAGGAGGTTCTGTTCTCACCTAAATAGAGGGTCTGGGGGGATTCCTAGCAGAAAAATTTTGCTTCCAAAGCTTTGCTTTGTACCCTGGAATAATTACAAGGTAATAAAAAACAAATCTCTTGTTCGACTCTAATTGGACACCGTTTTTTTTTTTTTTTGTATTAAATGATTTACTAATGCATCCCCAAGCTGTTTGTTTCATTATTTGTATTTTTTTGAGTCACTGTCTTTGTTTCTCAGAGTTTTAGGGTTAGTTTGCTAGGAGATTTCTATGGTGGTCATCATTAATCATAGAAATAATTGGGAAGACCACACTTGGCATTGCCATTTCACCCCATGAATTATTAGGCTTCTTGGGTGCCTTATTCAATCTTTCGGTTAATACAGTCTGCTAAAAAAAAAAAAAAAAAAAACAACAAAAAACAGGTGTGTTTATTAGAAATTTAAAAAAAAAATCGGCACCTTACCCCACTACAGAGAGACTGATGTTTGATTTACATTTGCTACTATGTTGTCTTTCAAGAACATATTAAAGCCCCCACTTATTTCATGCTTTTATATTTTGGCTAATTTTTTTTCAGGGGTGTCTGTTTAAGCACTAGAACTGAATTCTGCCTTTTTCCTACTGAAGATTTTCTGAAAACTTACAGCTAATTCCTTTATTTAGTACAGCCAATATTTTTTTGGCTTCTTCATGCTTAATGAGCAGAGAAGGTAAAATCTAAAGAATTCTTTTTTTTTTTTTTTTAAGATTTTATTTATTTATTTGAGAGAGAGAGAGAGCAAGAGAGAGCACAAGGGGGGTGAGGAGCAGAGGGCAGACTCCTTGCTGAGCATGGAGCCCAATGCGGGGACTCCATCCCAGGACCCTGGGATCATGACCTGAACCGAAGGCAGACGCTTAACTGACTGAGTCACCCAGACGCCCCTCTACTAAAAAATTCTAACACAAAGTCTTGATACTGGAGAATGTATGGTCTCAATGGAGGAAAAAAACATGAACCCATGAGAGAGGGAACCGAAGACCAACACTGTCCTTGGAGGAGTGGTGTGGACAGTACTGGGGCCCTGGGAGAGCTGTGGACAGTCACTTCTTTAGCAGATCAGAGAAGGAAGAGTACAAGTTGGCCTAGAGATTTTAAGAATGTCTTTAAGCATGAGTTAGGCTTAAAACTTTGAAACTTATAATTTTCTAAATTTGGAAAAAATACTTTCATTTGGAAGGGCAAGACTCAGAAAGAGGAATAGACAAGAGGAGTTCCAGAAGTGCAGTTCCTGCATTAAAATATTTTTTATTTAGAATTTCATGGCAGTATTTAGAGCTGTCAAACTATTTAATAGGAGTAAAACCACTTTTTTTTCCATTAAGGAGAATTATCGTCACATATAAAATAGGCAAAATGGAACTAAAACTGGCATGGGAAAGTGGAAAGCCCACCCATTCTCCCCACCCATGGTGCTGTCTTTGAGTCACCCCTGAGGAACCCTGAGGCTCAGCAAGGTACATTTATACACCACTGCTCAGAATATTAAAGACGCTAATGCGTTGAGAAAGCAGAATTATAAATTACCGGCCAAGTGCTTACTGCCAAAGGTAGCATCTGAATCTTTGTAAGTGGCTTACTTTATGTTTTTAAACTGCTTTCTAATTTTTATTTTAATATCTTGAGGTGCTTAAAAATTGTGGAGGAAGAATTTATATAGGCCAAATTAATATAATTACTCAAACTCTGAGAAAATTGTTTGGAGAGTTAAAAAGTAAGTAATATACATATGCCTTTATAAGGTTTTTGGTTCAGAAAGCTTTTGGGGATTAAAACAAGCGACAAAATACCCCTCTAGATAGAGGTCTTAATTGTTAGCCTGAAATCCTAATCTGGAAACCATATCAATTTGAAATGTTTCCCCCCCTCTACCATTCATCATTGAATCCTACATAAATTCACATCACTTCCCCTACTATTCAATTTACATTCCTGTTAGAGCATTTTTAATATTGGGCTAATATTTTTTTGTAGGTTGAAGTTCTGTCTAGTAATTAAGGCTCAGTTAGACCACAGTAGTCCCAAGGGACCCAAATAACTTACAATGATCTAGTTAAAATATTGAAATTAGTATCTAATATTTATTGAGCCTTTGCCAGGTGCTAGTCCCTGGGCTAAGTTTTGTGCACGTATTAGCTCATTAAATCCTCACAGCAACCTTATGTGATATAGCTCTATTTTATTCACGAGAAACTTGAGGCACAAAGAAATTAAGTAGCTTAATCAAGACCACTCATCTAGTACCTATCAGGATGGGTTAGATCTAAGTCTGTGGACTTCAACACCTAGGACCTTCCAGGAGGCTGGAAGAGCTCATTTTGTGGTATACGCTAACCTGCTGATAAGACTGGCCCATTTGTCCTGCTCTTTATTTATTTATTTATTTATTTTTATTTTTAAAGATTAATTTATCTGTTTGAGAGAGAGAGAGAGAGAGTGGGACCGAGCATGGGGTGGAGGAGGAGAGGGGCAGAGGGAGAGGGAGAGAAGGAGATTCACCAACAGACTCCTCGCTGAGTGTGGAACCAGACACAGGGCTCCATCTCAGAAACCCTGAGATTATGACCTAAGCCGAAATCAAGAGTCGACCGCTTAACCGAGTGAACCACCCAGGGGTCCCTTGTCCTGTTCTTTAAATGTAACCCTTGTGTATAAACACATGCCATTGAGGTCTGCTTTTTTAACTGAACGTCCCAACATACTGATTGCAAAACAGTGGATATGAAGACTAGAGGAATTAGTGATAGAGAATTTTGAGAATTGGGGTGTATTTGAACAGTTGCAGTTGAGAAGTCAATTCCATTAGGTAAAAAAAGTATTTCTTATATAAAGGTGAAAACATGCCTGGCAAGCCTGATAGCGTATTTAAAACTTGGTCAGCCTATTCCAATGTTGAACCCATTGGCCTATGTTTTCAATACTTAGCTTCAGACATCCCCAAAAACACCACAGCCAAAGTTGGCATTTTTAGGATAGCCATGTTGTCATAAGTCAGGAGGGACATGGAACTTTCATTCACTCAACCTCCTGCTAGCTTTTGGGATATTTTACAACTTTGCTAATTACAGACATCCTCATAGCACTCAGGGTCCAGCAATTCAACAAAAATTGAGGCAATTTGATAAAACCCTGATGTTAAAAATTCATTTACCTTTTTAAGTCTTTTTCTCAACTGCAATCTATAATATGCTCCAGCAGCATGCCAGAGAGCCACATGAATGCTATAAACATTTGTGAAGAATTCTGAATGCAAAGTGCTTTGCTGGTGACTCCATTTTCATGCTTTTTCTTATCTTTCCACATATTTTAAAAACAAAACCCAAAACACAGAGATTAATCCCTTGAAATCTGTTCCTGAGAGTCAGCAAAGGTAATTATCCTTTAAAGGAGCTCCTCTTGAATTCTTTATACTTCACCATCTTGACCTATTTCTTTGATTCTCCAAGTGACACTTCAGGAATGTGGAAGGTGTAATTTAAATGTCAGAATATTTTTTTACTCCAATATATACCACACTTTGTTGCCATCATAAATATCATCTGCAACACAGATTTTGCACATTTGGGACAAAGCAGGACAGACTGATCTTTTTACCGAGACCAAACAAAGACAATATTTTGAACTAGTTTGACTTCATGATAGGGCTGCTGATGAACCTTTTTGCCTCAGAATCTACAAAGAATATAACACCTCCTTTATGACTCTCGACGTCATATAAAATGCTTGAATTGATATTTTATTTTTCTTTCCAAGTTTTCCTATTTTAGGTTGCAAGGTGCAGGTAGATCTCCATTGTCTGATAAGGTGACACCAATCTTTTTATATTTCTTCCAGGATTTCTCTGCAAAAGGGTTAGAATAGTCTTTTAAGACAGATTTCTCCATTGTTGGAACTGGCGCCATGTTTCTTACATAGGGTTTCTTCCTGAAGATGGAATAATACCAGTTCTCAGGGGCTGTTGAGGTGAATTCATGCCCCTTGCTCTTCCCTGAATGTTCTCAGACGGTCACGTTCTATCTGGTAGCTTTCTCTCTTTTAAAACATGTCTTTTATTTTGTCTGATTGTTTTTTGTATCCACAGCAGACTTTCCCATTGTTCCCATAAGTGTCCATGACCTTTCCTTTTCCATTTCTGTTGCTCTTCCCTCTCTCCCTTTCCTTTGCTCTGTTAATTTCTCTTCTTAACTCTTCTCAATCCCCCACCCCGCAGTTCAGTTCAGGGTTTTGGTGCCAACACAGTTTGACATTTATAGATCTTTCTAGTCAATCTGGAACATACCACATTTTCAGTAACCTTTATGCCATGAGTTATTCTTTTTTAAATTTAAATTCAATTAGCCAACATATACTACATCATTAGTTTCAGATGAAGAGTTCAATAATTCATCAGTTGCATGTAACATCCAGGGCTTATCACATCACGTGCCCTCCTTAATGCCCATCACCCAGTTACCCCATTCCCCCACCCACCTCCCCTCCAGCAACCTTCGTATTGTTTCATATAGTTAAGAGTCTCTCATGGTTTTCTCCCTCTCTGATGACTTCCCATTCAGTTTTCCTTCCATTCCCCTATGATCCTCTATGCAGTTTCTTATATTCCACATATGAGTGAAACCATATGATAATTGCCTTTCTCTGATTGACTTATTTTGCTCAGCATAATACCCTCCAGTTCCATCCACATGGATGAAAATGCTAAGTATTCATCTTTTCTAATGGCTGAGTAACATTCCATTGTATATATATATATACCACATCTTCTCTATCCATTCATCTATCAATGGACATCTCAGCTCCTTCCATAGTTTGGCTATTGTGGACATTGCTGCTGTAAACATTGGGGTGCAGGTGTCCCTTCTTTTCACTACCTCTGTATCTTTGGGGTAACTAACTAGTAGTGCAATTCCTGGGTCATAGGGTAGCTCTATTTTTAACTTCTTGAGGAACCTCCATACTATTTTCCAGAGTGGCTGTACAAGCTTGCATTCCCACCAACAGTGTAAGAGGGTTCGCCTTTCTCTGCATTCTCACCAACATTTGTTGTTTCCTGTCTTGTTAATTTTAGCCATTCTGACTGATGTGAGGTGGTATCTCATTGTAGTTTTGATTTGTATTTCCCTGATGCCGAGTGATGTGGAGCATTTTTTCATGCGTCTGTTGGCCATTTGTATGTCTTCTTTGGAGAAATGTCTGTTCATGTATTCTGCCCATTTCTTAACTGGATTCTTTGTTTTTTGGGTGTTGAGTTTGGTAAGTTCTTTATAGATCTTGGATACTAGACACATCACATCTTCAGTGATCCTTTTGCCATCAGTTAGTTCTAAATATTTTTCTTTTTCTTTTTTAGACACTTTGCATGTACTAGGCTTCCAATGGCTCCAGGTACAGAAAGAGTGAAGGCCAAAACATGGAAATGCTAAACCCATCATGCATTTTAAGGTTTTTAAAATTTTCTTTAGAAGGTGAGAATGTTCTGAATTTCCAACATTAAAGACCCATGGGAAGTGGGAGAACAGGAAAAACATACATGTTTACAACTTCTACTAGTTTGGTTGGTTTTGCTTGATGATTATGGAATTTTTAAAATAGGTTTCTTTTACTCCAATTTTATTTATTTATTTATTTATTTATTTATTTATTTATTTATTTATGGAGGGCCAGAATCCTTAGTTGTTTTTTTTTCCTTTTTAAGGCCTATTTCTGATACGTATCAAGCTTGGTATGTATCAAGGCAATCACTCTTGAATGGAAAGCACAATCAGAGGAGGTGAGGGAGTGAGATGGGGAGCTGGTGGCAGTACTGCTGCCTTAACTCTGGCCAGATGGGAGTCTGAACAGAACCGAGGACAGAGAGAAGGTCTGGGCAGTAGCCTATCGACCACCCTGCCCTCACCCGGGCTTACCAGGTAAATTCCCACTGTTCTCTATAGATAATTTTAGTATGTATTTAGTATGTATTGTAAATTTAGTATGTATTGTCATGTAGAACATTTTGCAAATAGTAACATTCAATTGAATATCTTTCTCTCTTAAAATGGTTTTTGTTTTTCCATGTTCTCTTTCAGTTGGGGTAAAGCAATGAAGTTAAACAATGAAGAATATCATGGAGGTGATATATATATATATATATTTTTTTTTTTTTTCTTCCCCTTTTTGACCAGATGAGGACTATCTGGAAAGAGAAGCCAGGCATATTCATATAAATTTTATATCAAATTTTCCCAGGCATGGTCTTTGGACCACCTGTATCAGAATCACTTTCGACCTTTGTTACAATGTAGATCTGGGCCACAGGTGAGATATACTGAAGCATCATCCTTACACATATGGACTGGGTGTGCAAGTTATATTTTTAAAACTCCAAACCTCAAGTTTTCTAAAGTATAGTACAGTTTAAGAACCCCTGTACTATGGGACCATTAATAGGTTCATCTCAAACAAAATTATCACGTAGGTGAAACTTAGTCTCCTTTTTATTAAATACTTGCTTAACTGTGTCTTATACCTGTAACTCCAAACCCCTTCTGTTTTTACCTCTCCTTATAAGATCCATTGTCAAAAGAGGATAGTATGCATTAATGCTATGTTAGAACAAAATGCAGATTTTGAAAAAAATTGCAAAAAGCTTATAAAATTTGAAGCAGACTCAGGACTGTTAGACAAAATATTTTTCATTTATTAGGATAGTCTACTCAAATCATAGGGCTTCCGAGAGGCAAAGGTCTGCCACGTGTATATGTATTATCTATTTAAGCTGAAAACTTTAACTTTAGGAAATTTCCACTCATTAAACAGTTCACTCCCTTAGCAGCTATGTATGAGTTGCTGCATAATTTTTTCCAGTTTTATTGATATGTAATTAACCTATAACATTGTGCAAATTTAAGATGTACAATGTATTGATTTGATACACTTGTATATCACAATAAGATTACTGCCATAGCATTAGCTGCACCCCCAACACGTCATATAATTACCATTTATTTTTTATGGTGAGAATTTTTAAGATTTACTCTCTTAGCACTTTTCAAGTATACAATACACTATTGTTAACTAAAATCACAATGCTGTGCCTTAGATTCCCAGAGCTTATTCATTTTCTAACTGAAAGTTTGTTCCTTTGACGAAAATCTCTTTACTTCTCCTATCCCCAGCCCCAGCCCCTGGTAGCCACCATTCTACTCTATTTCTATGAATTCGGTCTTTTTAGATTCCACATAAAAATGATATCATATGGTATTTTTCTTTCTCTGACTTATTTCACTTAGTGTAATTTCCTCAAGGTCCATGCATGTTGTCCCAAATGGGAGGATTTCCTTCTTTCTCATGACTGAATAATATTCCATTGTATATATATGTGCACACACACACACACACACACATATATATCACATCATAACTTCACCCATTGATAGACACTTAAGTTTCCACATCTTGGTTTTTGTGAATAATACTACAATAAACATGGGAGTACAAATATCTTTTTGATATCCTCTTTTTATTTCATTTAGATATATGTCCAGGAATGGGATTCCAGGATCATACAATAGTCCTATTTTTAATTTTTTGAGGAATCTCCATCCTTGTTTCCATCATGGCTGTACCAGTTTACATTCCCACCAGCAGTGCACAGTGTTCCCTTTTCTTTATATCATTATCAACACTTGTTATCGCTTGTCTTTTTGATGATAGTCATTCTAACAAGGGAGTACATTAAATGAAAAAGCTTTTGTGAAGCAAAAGAAACAATCAACAAAATGAGAAAGAAACTTACAGAATGGGAGAAAGTATTTGCATATCATACATCTGATAAGGGGTTAATATTCAAAATATATAAAGAACCCATATGACTCATTAACAAAAACCCCAAACAATCAAATTAAAAAATGAGCCAAGGAACTGAATAGACATTTTTCCAAAGAATATATACAAGTGGCCAACAGGTACATGAAAAGATGTTTAATATCACAAGTTATCAGGGAAATTGAAATCAAAACCACAATGAGATACCACCTATTAGAATGGTTAGCATAATGTTTTATTAATGCTGTCAGAGATGACAGAGATCTAAATAAATAGCCAACAGTGTTTTAAGGAGTATGGGTCTATTATAATTTATTGTACAATCAGCATTGTTTCCAAATTAAAGGATACCAGAATTTTAAAAGGTAAAATTAACTGATGAAGATGTCACAACTCCTAAAAATCAACACATTTTTATTTTTATGTGTTCCCCTCTAGTACTTGCCCACATTTATATTTATTTTTTAAATTTGGTATAGTAATGTTTTCTATTTGTATTATTCTATTATCAATTAATGCTTTTTCACAAAAACTAGCATATTTTCCATGCTACTACATAGCCTTTAAAATTATTATTTTTAATAACTGTGTAAGAGTCCATTGGCTTTTTAAAACCATTCCCTAATTGTTCAACATTTAGATTGTTGTTATTTTTTTGAGTCTAAAAAATTTATGTAATAAAAAGCTTCATACTTAATGCTTTCATATCCCAGCAGTGGGATCCCTGACTCATCAGATATGAATATTTTTATTCCTCTTGATAGGCATTGCCAAATGGCTCTCCAAAAACATTGTACCAATTTATATTGCCATTAGTGATAAATGAGTTTGACTTTAACCACACTAGCATTAATATCCCATTATCTTTACTTACCTCTCTTGTTTTCTTCTGTCATTGTATGTGATAGATTTTAGATGAATTTTAGTTCATGTATATCAATAACTTTTGAAGAAAATATGAACAACTTAAAAGAAATGTAGCATGGAAGTTTTATCTTTCAAAACATTAATCCACTTTTTTACAACAGATTTTACATAATTCCCCTTGATGTTGAATCCATTCTCAAATTTTCTCCTCCAAAAAGGAGTTTATCACTATAACTTAGATTTTTCCCCCCTGGGTATGGAGCTATGCACTTATACTTTATTATTATTATTATTACTTGTTTACTAATACACAGTTTATTCTTTGACAAAGGATAGAATTTGTTAAACTCCTTCTTTATTGAATTTGTTCTAAAAGCATTCATGTCCTATTTAGAATTCAAATAATGCTGACTCTTTAGTAAAAGATTAATCTTGCATATATGATATTCCAGGAAGTGTTATAATTAACTCATAAATACTCCAGATAAAAATTAAATTATTGATTCTTAGAGACAGAGAATTCAGGTTCAAATTACTTAAAATTTCCAAGGGGCAGGAGGTCCTAATGAAGGAATACATTTCAGTCAACAACAGTCCTCATCTATCTGGGAAATTTGACTTCATTTTCTTAACTTGCAACTTTAGGAGGGAATCGTGAGAGAGAAAGGGGGCATCTCTTTATGCCTCCACATCAACCCAAATAAAACTGGAAATCATTGTTGTTATAGATGTCAGAGCTGGATTATCCTAACATCTAAGTCATTGTGGTCATTTATTGTTCTGTAATAAATCACCCCAAAACTTACTGGTAAAAACCAACCGTGAATTTTATGGGTCAAGTAGTTTGGCGAGAACACAATGTGACCAGTTTGTTTCTGCTCCGTGATGTCTAGGGTCAGTTGGAAGACTCAAAGGCTGGAATCTGGCATAATCTGAAGGCTCATTCACTCACTTACTTGGTGGTAGATAAAGGCTTTTGGCTGGTTCAGCCCCCCAGAGCTAACATCCCAGGAGAAAGCCATGTGGATGCATATCCTTGTAAAGACCTAGACTTGAAGTCATAAGGCCTCACTTCCACTGTACTCTAGTGGTCAGAATGGGCACAAGCCCCCACCCAGATTCAAGAGGACGGGGGACACAGATGACAGCTCTTGGTGGGAGGACTGCTAAAGTCACTTTGGAAACTAAAAGAGGAACTGGGGGAGGTAATGTTGCAGTCATTTAGGAAAACACAATATGCTACCCAAATGATATGAAAAATAGATTTGACATATGCTATTTTTTTCTGAGCCTTTAAAAAAACTCAATGTGAAGAAAGTTTTGTATCCTACAGATAACAGTTATAAACACTCTTAAAACTGTAAAAAACAACTATTTGAAGAAGGAAATGATACTGGTTGATCCTTTGCCTGAATGCAGACCCCTGTCAGCATCATATAGGATAACTGAAACTCTGGTAGAAATGTGCAGTCTTACTGGCTTGAAAAACCGGAGGATAGGGTTTGGAAGACCACAGCAGACTGAAAGTAGAAGAGATGTCAGTCTCAGGAAGAGGAGAGTCAGAGAGCTGAAGACTTACATTCTGCATATAAACTCTTGTCAATTCTCTGGCTGACCTCGGAACTATGTATATATGGGTGGAGGATAAGCAATCCAGCTAAGGATTTAAAAACAAACAAACACTTAACATAGATTTCAGCTTCCACTCATCAAAGGGAAGACAGATTTTGGGGATTTTAGTTCAGCTAAGCTGTTTGCTGACACAGACCAACCACCCAGACAACCAAGCAACCATTGTTCTTCTGAGGAAAATAACAGAATCCAGTGACATCTGTCACTGTCACAAAGGCTTCATCCTTTGTGAAAAGTAGACACATACCTCTGGGGTCGGGCCAATCTTTCCAGGTGAACTGGTATAAATTACTTTATAATGACTAACTCTTAACCCAGGTGCCAAGTTTCAGCAAAATTTGTTTGGAAAACTCTAACTGTACAGAAACACAAATATATCTTCTTTACACATCACAGTTATGCTATAGGATGCCATTATATGAATTTCTAGGAGAGGCAAAATGAGTCTCTGATAATAAAAAAACTTGTAACTGTGGCTGTCTCTAGGGTAGGGGTTGGACACTCACTGGGAAGGGGCATGTGGGAACTGTCTTGTTATATATCTTGACAGAGATTTGTGTTAAATAGATGTATGCATTTTTTATAACTCACTAAATATCCAGTGAAGATATACTTTACTGTATATAATTTTATCTAAAAAATGGAACCATAAAAAATGGTAAACTCTAATTAATAAAAAAGGAGATATATTCAGAGATAAGGTATATTTCAAAATACATAAAAAATTAAGGTGGATCGTTGGGTGAATAAAAATGTGAAAAAGCAAATATAATAAAGTTAATTGTGGTACCTGAATAGTGGATTTGGGCAGGGATGGGACTCAGGAGAGGCAAGTGAGGCACACAGATTGCAAAATTGGAGGCACTCACTTTAGACGCGTGCAAGTGCATTGTGGGCACCTGAGAGCAAGTGCCTCTTTGAATTTTGCACCCTGGGTGTCTCACTTCTCTCTCTCTAGTCCCAACCTATTAATACCCTACTACTATGGCCACACTTATCTCCTTGTTAGCAACTGGATCTAACTTAGGTGGCAGCCATGGAGGAATGTGCTCAGATTTCCCATCAAGAGAGAACTCACTGTGGGGAGTGCAGTTAGCTGAAAATTCCTGACTGTGGGTGTCTTCAGGATCTTCCGCTGCTTTGAGTGAGGTTGCCTTTCAAGGCAACCCTCAACTAATGACTGACCATGGTGGTGATAAAAGGGCTATTTCCAGCCTGTGAGGGACTCCTATATGGACAACCGTTGGGCTAAGTGAGACTTTCATAGAGTTACACTACAGTCTGAGTCTTTCCTGCCAGTCCTCCTTTTCTTCCCCTTTACCTGTCACCTGCACCAGACCTGGATCATGGTCTGAAGCCCTTCTCTGCCTACCTTGCTCCAGTTTTCCTGCATCTTTCACAGGTTTTGCTCTCAGTGTGTGTGCACTGCGTCCCAGACACCACAGTGTAATAGCTGCCCAAATTCATGCACCTGTTTAGTTCCAGTTCTTGGCCTTCTTTTTTTTTTTTTTTTTAAGATTTTATTTATTTATTTGAGAGAGAGAGAGAGAGAATGAGAGAGATAGCATGGGGGGGGGAGGGTCAGAGGGAGAAGCAGACTCCCCGCCAAGCAGGGAGCCTGATGTGGGACTCGATCCCGGGACTCCAGGATCATGACCTGAGCCGAAGGCAGTCGCTTAACCAACTGAGCCACCCAGGCGCCCCCAGTTCTTGGCCTTCTTGTCTACATAGCTCACACTTTAAAAATAGCCATCAGGGGTGCCTGGGTGGTGCAGTTGGTTAAGCGTCCAACACTTGGTTTAGGCTCAGGTCATGATCTCAGGGTCATGAGATCCAGCCTGGTGTTGGGCTCTGCGCTCAGCGTTCAGCATGGAATCTACTTAGTTTCTCTCTCCTTCTCCCTTTGTCCCTCCCCCCGTACATGTGCTTATGCGGGGGCTCTCTCTCTCTTTCCCTCAAATAAATAAATAAATATTTAAAAAAATAGCCATCAGTCCTCTGGCTTACCTGCACCCTCAGGCAAGCTTCTTCAGAACTGGGTGTATTGTTTCTGTAGACCAGCTCAAGCACCTGGCCTCTGGCCATTGTTAGGCTGCATGTTCCTATTGCTTTCTGCATTTGCTACTTCTGAACCCCTTATAGTCCTCTTTCCTCCTTTTAGTAGTTAACCACCTTTTACTAGTTGATAATTCTTTGTACTAGAATTTCCATGTTCTAATTACTGTGTGGCTTCTGGTTCTTGTTTGGACATGAGCAGCTATAGAATTGGTGGTGGGAATGGTCCTAGGAGAAAAACCTTTAAAGATAGGATTTTGGAGACTGGTCTGATCATGTCCTTGGGCTTTGGTGCAGTGCTGCACTTTTTGTCAGTAGGAAATGGGAAGATAATCCATGGCATACAGTAGCATCACAATTAATGAAGCTATCCATCAGCTGTCATTGTGATGAAGCACCAATGTGAACCAAATGCCTTGGGAGTCCAAATGGCTGGTGTACTTGACTGTTAGGGCAAAAGTGATGACTATGAGAGCTAAGGCATTTGTCTAAAAGAAATTGGAGTGCTTGCAGAAAGAAAAAAATGATAATCTCAGATCTTTCCTTACGTCATGATCTTGGAATTGGAGAAATTTCATGGCTGAAAACCAAACACAAAATTTAATGTAAGCATTGCAGAACTACAACATCAGTTGAATCAATAGCCTTAAAATTGTCTCATCTGAAAGTTAGGGAATTAACTAGGAAAGAATGGAACTCTGAAAACTAAAATGAGGACATCTGGTTGGAATCAGATAAAACAGTCTTCAACTCCCCAAGTCACTCTGAGTCTTTCTTGCCAGTGAAAATAGCTTTCTCAGCTGTGTCTAAGGGTATGAGAATTTCTTTGCTTGAAGACCCACGACAAACTTACCTTGGGTATAGGTCTTGTAAGGGGGATGTTCATGCTTTCCCATATCCACCCCTTGTCATCATTTGACCCATAACTGGGCCAAATCTCAGTATGCTTTGGAGTCGGGTACAGAGTATGATTCGAGAAGAAATAGAATTGCCAAGTTTGCTGATTATAATCCATAATCTAGGGAATGTATGTGGAAGTAGATTCTAAGGGTGTTAGACCAAGGAAGATTGAAACAACACTAGAAGTGTGGGACTAAAGACATTGATATGGGTACAATTACTGAAATTTTGCATTGACTGTGCTAGCTCAGGGAGTTGGAAGTGACTCTAACAATTTCTTTGGTTGGTTGACCAAACCCTAAATTCGGTGCTGGCCTGTGTTTAATGAGGCTGAGATACCAGTGCTTGCATGGCATGGTATTAAGAATTAAAAGGCCCACCAAGATGATGACATATACAATAAGGAGGGGATCACCTACATTCTTGAAAAGATCTGGGGTTGCTCTCCTTTGTAGCCAAGCATGACTCTAGGTAATGTCATCATTGGTACAGATTCCTTGATTTTAGTAGAGAGGATGGGATGTTAGAGTATCAGAAGCCAAGTGACCAGTTGAAGAAAGACAAGTAGGCACATTCATTAGAAAGGTCAGCAGGGACATAACAATAATCAGAACCTATAGAAAATTGATCACATTTCCTAGGAATGGAATAGATGGGAAGTCTATGAGGACATTGCTTGATTATAACAGAAAACCCTCTAGGACTAGCAATTAAATGCTTGAGGAGGGTCATGGCCTTTCACTAGGTTTCCAGACCTAAACCTGTTCACAGACCCAGAGCTTTTTGACCGAAGGGAAAGTCAGTTTCTCTTGAGGAAAGAATCCTGCAATGTTGCCATAGGTATAAACTGGGAATCTAGCTTCAAGCCTGCGTAAATTTACTAGAGTGTCTCCGCATTAGGGAAAAGTACCCAGACCTTTGGGAATTGCTAAACATTGGTTCTAAATTGTTGCTAATTCCTGGTGACCCCAAACACCACTGCAGCTGTGATCAGGTGATACATGGAGCCAACCTAGGTGTGATTCACAGTATACCCAGCTAGTTCATAGGCCCACTTCGCTGTCCTGTGACTAGTTTCTGAATTCATAATTGGATTAGAAATACTTGACACTTGGAAGAATCCCCACGTTGGCCTTTGACCCATGGGGTTAGGGCCATCATGGTAGGAAGGGCTCATGTAAACTTCAGAACTTTTCTGCTCATCACGATAGTAAACCGGAAGCAATACCAAATCTCTGTAGGATCAAAGACAAAAAAATGAGAGGCGGTAATACCTAGCACACTCATTTTTAGCTTGCCTGTTTGGTTTATGCAGGAGTTGGATAGATTTTGGAGAATGACTGTGGATTATTGTGAATTTTATTAGGTGGAGACTGCAGTTGTTGTTCAAGATATCTTTACTAAAGAAAATTAGCATAGATTCTGGCACCTGATATGCAGTTATTGACCTGGTCAGTGTTTTTTTCTCCATATTGTAAGGACCGCCAAAGGTATTTGCTTTACCCCTTCACTGTTTTGCCTCATTGTGTCAACGTGCCTGCTCTCTGCTACAATATAGTCTTCAGAGGTCAAGATTGCTTTGATATTTGACAAAATGTCACTGTAGACCCCTACATTGGGGACATCACGCTGACTGGATATAATGTGCAACATGTAGTAAAGTACCCTTTTTCCCCCCTTCCACTGCCCTTCACCCATTTTGCCCATCTCCCCACCCCATTCCCCTCTGGCAACTATCAGTTTGTTCTCTCTAGCTACAGGTCTGATTCGGCCATTTTTAAAAAATGTGAGTATAGTTGACATACAACATTACATTAATTTCAGGTGTACAACACAATAATTCAAGACGTTTATACAGTATGCTGTGTTTGCCACAAGTGTAGCTCCCATCTGTCACCATATAACACTGTTACAGTATCACTGACTATATTCCCTATGCTGTGCCTTTTATTCCATGACTTATTCATGCCATAACTGGAAGCCTGTATCTCCCATTTTCCTAATCTTCAACCCCCCCCTCCTCTGGCAACCATCAGTTTGTTCTCTGTATATATAGGTCTGATTCTGCTTTTTTTGTTTATTCATTTGTTCTTTTTTTTTTATTCCACTTATGAGTAAAATCATATGGTATTTGTTTTTCTCAATCTGACTTATTTCACTTAAACATAATCCCCTCTAGGTCTATCCATGTTGTCACAAATGGCATGATCTCATCCTTTTTTATGGCTGTGTAATATTCCTCTGTATATATGTGTGTGTGTGTGTGTGTGTGTGTACACAACAATGTGTGTATATATGTGTGTGTGTGTATACACACAACATCTTCCTTATCCATTTGTCTAGTGATGGACAGCTGGGTTGCTTCCATATCTTAACTATTGTAAATAACGCTGCAATAAACATAGGGGTGAATATATCTTTTTGGATTAGTATTTTTGTTAGTAAAGTACTTTTTATGCCTTAGGAAGACACATGTGAGCCAGAAGGTGGGTGATAAACCCCCCAATCTTTCAGGAGACTGTCATCTTAGTGAAGTTTCTAGAAATCCAATGTTCAGGAACACATAGAGATATTCTCTCCAAGTTGGAGGACAAGTTGCTGCTATTTCTTGTGCCACTTATAAAGAAAAGAAAAAGGCATATTTGATAGGCCTCTTTCTTTTTTAAAAAAAGATTTTATTTTTATTTTAGAGAGAGAGAGAGCATGAGTGGATGGAGGGGTAGAAGGAAAGGGAGAGAGAGAATCTCAAGCACATTCCCTGCTGAGCACGGAGCTCAATGTGGGGCTTGATCCCATAACACGAGATCATGACCAGAGCCAAAATCAAGAGTCAGACACTTAACTGACTGAGCCACCCAGGCACCCGATAGGCCTCTTTCTTTTTAAATTAAAGTTTTAGATTTAGTTTTAGATTTATAGAAGCCATGAATAGATAATACAGAAAATTCCCTTAAACTCCACCCTCCACATCTAGTTTCCCTATTATTAATATCTTGCATTACTCTAGTACATTTGTTACAATTAATGAACCAATATTGATACATTATTATTAACTAAAGTCCATAATTTATTCAGAGTTCCTTAGTTTTAACTTAATGTCCTTTTTCTGTTCCAGGGTCCCATCAAGCATAACACATTAGATTTCATTGTCATGTCTCCTTAGGCTTCTCCTGATAGTGACAATTTCTCAGATTTTCCTTGTTTTTGATGATTTTGACAGTTTTGAGGGGTACAGTTTAGATGTTTTGTATAATGTCCCTTAACTGGGATTTGTTTGATGTTTATCTCACGGTTAGGCTGGGGTTATGGATTTTGGGGTGGAAAACCACAGAGGTAAAAATGCCATTCTCATCACATCACATCAAAGGTATACACCATCAACATGACTTATCACTGCTGAGGTTAACCTTGATCACCTGGCTGGGGTGGTGGTGTCAGATTTCTCCACTATAAAGTTACTCCTTTTCCCCCCTTTTGTTTCCCACCCATACTCTTTGAAAGGAGCTCACTATCCACAGCCCAGACTTAATGGGTGGGGAGTTACGCTCCTCTCCTTGAGGTTGAAATATCTACATAAGTTATTTGGAATTTTTCTGCACAGGAGGTTTGTTTCTTCTCCCCCATTCATTTTTAAATTTGTTCATTACACTACAGACCCATAGATCTTTATTCTATATTTTGGATTCTAATCCAATTCTATTTTATTTATTTTGACGCTCAGATTGTTGCAGCTTTGGCCATTGGGAGTTCTTTCATCTGGTTCTTGAGTTCCTTTGACATGTTACGTCATGTCATTGTGGGGTGGTTTTTTTGTTTTTGTTCTCATTTTTGTTTTTGGAATATATCTTTACATTCCGGCATTAGAAGATGCTCCAGATTCATTTTGTGTTTAATTTTGCTTAAAGCAGTGTGCCTGTCCAACACCTATTAATATTTCAGTTCAAAAGTATAATAGACGGTTACTCTGTGCTTAGTACTTTGTTACATGCCGGGTGTAATGTTATCTATTTTTGTCTGATAAATAGAGAATGATCATCCTCTTGGTTATCACTTATATGTTTATGCTCCTTTGCTTTTTATAGAGCTTCTCCATCTCCCGTGTACACCAGCTCATTTTTTAATGTCACAAAAATTTTCTGTGATATGTATGTTGGAATTATGATTTCTATTTCATGGATAATGAATCTTATCTTGACTTTTAGCAGATGTTTTTAAAGGCGAAATTAAACTCTAGTTTATTGTAGTGAGTGCAGCCTCTGCTAAATGTATGGAGTCATTTGTTCAAATTCTCTCTAAAACAATTCTACAGGGTTTTCCTGATTATGGCAACATATGACCACAATGGATTTGTTTTGTTCTCTTCCACATTTATTTTCCACTCCTTTTCCCATTTCAAGCCATGAAAATAATAGAAAATTTCAGTTACATAAAGCCTTGCCATATTTCAACTCGCTTCAGAATGTAATAATGTAAATTGAAGAAAACTCTATGGAATATATTGCCATTGCTTCGCATCCCTTCTTAAGCATAAAATTTTCTAGGAAATGAAATAAAATTCCCACATCACAATACATAACATATTTAATGTAAATCAAGAATGTCAATAGAACTGTGAGTTATGGCATCAAATATGCTTTGACACAATTGTGTGGAGACTTTAAAAATTTTAGTGCTGTCCTAGTCTTGCAAAATATGAACACCTCACTTTATGGTGAACTAATGATGTTGCAATGATTTCCTTTCAAATGTCTTACTTTGTAAGGTATAAGCTGAGCTTGATTTAATTTTAGTATCTTTTTTGGAGGGGGATCTAGACCCTATAACTTCATGCATAGCTCATATACTTTTATAGGATTATGTTTGATGGACTTTGAAATTATAGATCATGATCTTTCTTTTAATTAGAGAGAAAGCCTCCCTTTATCTACACTGCACTCTAGTGTTTGCTTGTGAACATCAAGGGAGAGCACTGAGGAGTGAGTTTTGCTACAGTGACCTGCACAATTAATAGCTTCGAAGAATCTTTAGGGAATATTCTGGGAAGAGTGCATGGCTCAACTCTATAGGCCTCTCTTGAGCTGAGCTGTCCCACTGAGCTATAGATAACAGATGATCACATTTAGACATTTTAATTGAACTGCTTTTGGCTTTCTTCAGGTTTTATGAGAAAAGGGCCTCATAATTCTCAGAAGTAAAAACCATGTTGTCACCATGTTGTCAGAATGCTGGAATCGAGTTTAAACTAGAGTTTAGGTTGGTTGGTTTGTCACCTCAAATAGGTTCTTTTGGAGTCCATTGTGTTTTGGAGACTCTGTTCATTTTCCCATGCTCATTATTGACCTGATTTAAGGTGAATGGCACCTGTATAAAAAACCACTACTTCATTACCACTGCTCATCATCACAACAGGGATATGTGTGAGGTGGTTCTTCATAGCTACACAATTTTTGGAACGACACGTGACACTTCATGCTACAGACATGCTACAGAATCTGTGACATGTTTGTATTATACGTAGGAACTGCCAAACCTGGAGCTAACAGTCATCCCATAGGTTGTCACCTGTCAATAAATTACCCAGGTCACTGTGTTGATAAACCTGGACTACAAATCCTACTCCATTTTCTACCTGTCACATTTATGGTCTGTCCAGGAAACAATCTGACACCTTCCCAAGGATCTTATGTACATTTTACAATATTTAAGTGATATATGTCAACAGCATTTAGTGTCGGTAGTTTCTGGAGATAAATCAGTTTGTGAAGGTAACATCTAATCTACTTAAGGGATTCAATTCATCAAAATGTATTGATCTCCAACTATGTGCAATATACCTTCCATGAGATGGAGGATATGAATGATCTTTGTTTTCAAGGGGCCCAGAGTCTTATTTAAAAAAGTATTAAATAATAATTCAAGGGAGATTATTGGTACAATAATAATCAAAGTATAACTTTCAGGAGAGTATTTCCAACTGGGAATCAAAATGGGTTCGTGGAGGAGAAAAGGTCCTATTTATACAGTGCCAACCTTACATAGTCTTCAGAAAAATGATATGATGCCGGTATGATCCCCACTTTACAAGAAAGAAACTAAAGCTCAGAGAAGCTAAGTACTGGCCTAATGTCATAGAATAATGACAGATATTTAAATGGGGGGTCACCTCTGATTCCCAAACCTCTTCTTTTTTTCAAGTAACAATTATTAAGCTCCAGAAGTAGAGATGACAAACCAATCTATAAACTGTTTTTATTTTAGACTCTCTTACATATGAATAAAATGGTAACTCAGAATGTTTAAGTGACCTGGTTAGTATTAAATAGACAACAAATGGTGGATCCAGGATTTGTACACAGGTCTTTTTTAACACTTTTATCATGGATACTTGTTTTCCTCTTCTTTTTTAAAAAACATTTAACATGAGTCTACCTTCTTAACAGATTTTTAAAGAGCACAATACGTATCATTTTTTTAAAATATGGAATGCTTCATGAATTTGTGTGTCATCCTTGTGCAGAGGCCATGCTAATCTCTGTATTGTTCCCATTTTAGTCTATATGCTGCTGAAACAAGTCTACAGTATTGTTAACTACAGGCACAGTAATGTACAGCAGATCTCTAGATCTTATTCATCTTGTATAATTGAAATTTTATACCCATTGAACAGTAACTCCCCATTCCCACTTCCTTCTTTCCCTTGTAATCACCATTCGACTCTCCATTTCCATGAATTTGACTATTCTAGATACTTCATGTAAGTGGAATCATGCAGTATTTGTCCTTCTGTGACTGGTTTGTTTCACCAGCATAATGTCCTCCAAGTTCATCTATATCATAGCATATGGTAGGATTTCTTTTTTTTTTTTAAAGTTGAGTGTGTTCCATTGGATGTGTATACCATTTTTTTTTATCCATACATCCATCAATGGACATTTAGGTCATTTCCATGTTTTGACTCTTGAATAATGCTATAGTGAACATGGGCGTGCACATATCTCTTTGAGATCCTGATTTCAGTTCTCTTGGATAAATACCCAGAAGTGGGATTGCTGATTAGATGGTAATTCTATTTTTAATTTTGGGGGGAACTTCATGATGTTTTCCATAGCAGCTGCATCATATTACATTCTCACCAATTGTGTATTATGGATAATTTTAAACACACATTGTGGAGAGAAAGGTACAGTGTGCCTGCATGTACCCATTATTCAGATTTAACACTCATTGGCTCACAGCCATGTTTGCATTCATTTGCACCACCTTTACTGTTTCTGCCCCCAGAATTCTCTCTCTTTTTTTTTTTCCTCGTATGACCTAGCAATTGCACTACTGGGTATTTACCCCTAAGATACAAATTAGTGATCCCAGAATTCTCTTGAAACAAGTTCCCAGACATCAGATTTCATCCATAAATATTTGAGTATATGTCTCTAACAAAAAAGAACTTTTGTTAAAGACCATAGTCATAGTGCCATGTTCGTACATAAAAAATTCTAGTAATGTCTTTATATCACCCAATATCCAGTCAGTATTTTTCTCATACATGTTTTATTGGTTTGTTTGTTTAAAGATTCTATGTTGCTGGTTTGTTTGAATTGACATTCCAACAGGCTGCACACACTGCATTCTATTGGGAGGTCTCTTAAATATTTTTCATTTCATAGGTTACCTTAACTTTTATTTTTAAATATTTAGTTGAAATTGATTTGTTGAAGAAATTGAGTAATTCATCTTGTGAACTTCCTTACTTTCTGGATATTGCTGATTGCATTCTCATTTAAAAATTGAAAAACATCGGGGTGCCTGGGTGGCTCAGTCGTTAAGCGTCTGCCTTTGGCTCAGGTCATGGTCCTGGGGTCTGGGATCGAGCCCCGCATTGGGCTCCCTGTTCCGCGGGAAGCCTGCTTCTCCCTCTCTCACGCCCCCTGCTTGTGTTCCCTCTCTCACTTTCCTGGTTAAATCAAAAGGCTTGATCATATTTAGACTATTTTTTTTTGGCAAGACTACTTCTTCAGTGGTGTTGTAAATTTCCATCAAGAGATGCATAATGTCCAGTTGTCTTCGCTGTGATGTTAGCTGCCATTAAGAATCATTTTTTCCAGATTCAGAGTTTACTTAGGGGTTTGCAAAATGGTAATATTCCAGTCATTTTATTACATCTTTATATGCTAGCTGGACTACTTCTGTAGACAGAATTTCTTTCTCATCAACTTTTTGAATACACTGAGGTGCAGTTTTGACCGGAAAAATAAATTATCTCTATGAATCTTCCCCTTTATTTATAGTGTTTAGAATAATGAGTTGGTTTTCCCACCATTCTCCAAAGGTGATCAATTTTTTCAAAATGATAATTGCAAATTCCTGGATTTTTAACATATTTATTTCATTTAAATCCACTGATATTATTCCTCTTATTGGTGCTGCCAAAGACTCATCTTTGAACAGTGGGAGCTACTTCAAGACGGTTCATGAGTTCTATTGACATTTTTCCAATAATTTTTGATAAATTCCTTGCTTTTTGGAATGGCAAAATATTCAGATTTATTTTACAAATTTCCTGCTCCTGACTTTTTTTAAATTTATATTTATTTATTTAAAGATTTTATTTATTTATTTGACAGAGAGAGACACAGTGAGAGAGGGAACACAAGCAGGGGGAGTGGGAGAGGGAGAAGCAGGCTCCCCACGGAGCAGGGAGCCCGATGCGGGGCTCGATCCCAGGACCCTGGGACCATGACCTGAGCCGAAGGCAGACTCTTAACTACTGAGCCACCCAGGTGCCCGCTCCTGACTTTTATACCCGTCTGTTCTATGTTTTCTCCTATCATGTGTGATAATTTTATATAATTGTAGTTTAATCTCCCATTGTGTGTACATGTGCACATATGTATACACCCATATCCTCCCTTTCCTAGATAAATGATAATACAGTGTATATGTACATATTGCTTCTACAGCTTGCTGTTTTAATTTAACAGTGTATCCAGGAAATTGCATATGAGAAAGTAATAATTTTTTTTTACAGTTCTGTAGTGTTCCATTTTAAGTATCTCAGAGTTAATCCAATTCATCTTGTACTGATGAAAATTTAGGTTGTTTCTGGCTTTTTACCATTTTAAATTTTACAATAAATAGCCATGTATATACATACATCTTTTCACATTTTATTATTTTATATTTGAGATAGATTCCTAGAGAAGAGGTAAACATAAATAATATGTAATTTTGCTAAATAGTGCCAAATTGGCTTCCACAGCATTTGTAACATTTTGCATTCTTTTTAGTAATGCATATGTATTTATTTCCCCTTAGCCTTTCCAACTGAGTATGTGGGTAAGCTCTTGCTTTTCTGTCAACTTAATAAATAAGATAAATATATCTATGTGATATTAATTTGCATTTCTCTAACTCTGAGCTATTCTCTTAATTATGAGCCTCATATATTTGAGAGTCCTAAACATATGAGGACCATTGTATTTTCTTTTCTAGAAACTATCTGTTCATATCCCTAGACTTTTTTTAATAGCATTGTAGACCTTCTAATTTTGCTTATGAAGTTATATTTATCATGCATTTTTAACCTTTACGTAGTCAAATTTATTATTTTCCTTCTTGCTTTAAGATTTTGAGTCCGAGGAGACTTTTCTTCACTTCTAGGTTATAGAGAAATTCACAAATGTTTGTACTTGTGTAATTTCGTTTTTTTACACTTAAATTTCTATTTTTTTGAATTTTCATCAGTTTGGGGTATAAGAAATAAATTCCATTTTTATTATTTTTCCTATTACTGTCCAGTTATTTTTGCACCATTTATTAAAATACCCATATTTCCCACTTGATTTGTGACTCAATTTTCATTGAATACTACAAACAATTGTGTATATTTCTGGATTCTTCATTCTTTTTTTGCTCATCTATCTGGCTAGTCATATGCCAAGAGCACACTGTTTTAATTATAGAGGCCTTAGAAAATGTTTATATCTGGTTGGGTTATCAACTCCCTTTCCTCACTATTGCTCTTCCTTTTCAAGTGAACCTAGATCTTAGGTTTTTTCATTAGATTCTACTTCCTTTAAGTAGATGTCACAAAACCAGAATGTTTAGATTCTTCTAGAAAGGAAAATAAGAAAGTAAGATTGTGAATGAATTTGATGGCAAAACAGGGTCAAATATAATTTCCTTTTTAGTTTTTGTTTTAATTAAAAGGATAAGAAGAACCAAGCGTTATCAGTTCATGTAGCCTTTTTTCCCCTTCTATAGGTCCCCTTGGAGAAGTGATGTATTATCCTAATTTAGCAATCAGCATTTCCATCCTATGGATCACTTAATTAGCTCTGATAGAATAGAGAGAGAGATGCTTTGTGTTTGAAAACACTTAAAGAATTAATACTTATTGATG
This sequence comes from Halichoerus grypus, assembly GCF_964656455.1. Classification (NCBI taxonomy): domain Eukaryota; kingdom Metazoa; phylum Chordata; class Mammalia; order Carnivora; family Phocidae; genus Halichoerus; species Halichoerus grypus. The sequence continues at coordinate 53,532,354 of NC_135716.1, forward strand.
ATAACACACTTCTAATACCTGGTGGTAAAGCCCTGGGTGTTTCTGTATAAGATCCAAGGCATGGTGACACGGTTGCTATATTGGTATTGGTATGTACTGGTGTGTGTGTGTGTGTGTGTGTGTGTGTGCGCACATTCTTCACTAGAATATGGTGGGGTTCAATGTTTATATTGTCAGTTTCAAAAATCCAGTTCTTAACATGGTAATGCAAAAGGAGAAAACAATAATTATAATGTGTGTAGATCCGAAAGCCTGACAGTTTTAGCTGAAAAGGAATTTGCTAAGGGAACTATTTGAGCAAAATATTGGGTTTTTCAGATTGAGATTTACTGTCATGGGTGATCCTGTTTTCAAAAGCTTAATTGTACTTCAGTAGAAGAGCTGATTGATATAACTATTTTTGTAATAAGTGGGAGGAAGCATCCTTGTAGTTTAAAAAATTACCAATGACTAGAATACTTGATGAGGAAAAAAATACATCTTCTATTATTTTGGAATTTAATGTTGAAACACAGAGGGGTGTCATAATTTTGGCATTTACCAAAGTCTTTATGATACTAAAAAGTGATTATTTTTTGTTTTGTTTTGTTTTTTAAAGTAGGTTCTGGGATGCCTGAGTGGCTCAGTTGGTTAAGCTTCTGACTCTTGGTTTTGGCTCAGGTCATGATCTCACGGTGGTCAGAAGGAGCCCTGTGTCAGGCTCCACACTCAGCGTGGAGTCTGCTTGAGATTCTCTCTCTCGCTCTCCCTCTGCCTCTTCCCCCACTGACGCTCTCTCTTTTTCTATAATAAATAAATAAATTCTTTAAAAAAAAAAAACAAAGTAGTCTCCATGCCCAATGCGGGGCTCAAACTCACAACCCCAAGATCAAGAGTCACAGGTTCTATTGACTGAGCCACCCAGGCACTCCTAGAAACTGATTATTAAGTGCCCTTACCATGTGCCAAGCACTGCATAGGTCACTATGGCTATATGTCAAAGTAAGCTCTGGAGAGAGGGAGAGACAGGTAACAAGCGAGAGCACAGCGTGGTGATGCAGCAGACTTGCAGCATAGGCGGAGGCTGGCTGTGCTTGGGGATGTAGGGAGGAGCTCAAAGTAGAGTGAATGTTGGACTTGAAACATTTACTTTTAAAATTCCTTACACTTGAGAGGCATAGTTAACTTTAATCACCTGGTGCAGTTCTAGTGTGACTTTTATTTATTTAATTGTGAGATTATTTCTTTTTTCTCAAAGTGACACTCATCTCTTTTTTAGACCAATTATTGTAACACCAGCAGGTGATACTTTTTCTCTCAAAAGGAACTCATCTACCCCTGCCCAATCTGCTCCCTTTCCTCTCTTTCCTATTCCAGTTAACAGAGCCACCACTTATGACATGGTCTAAACAAGACATCTCAGATGGAACCTACAGCTTATCCCCCTCTGCCCCCAAATTCAAAGGTCTTGAAATCTTGCTAATTCCTCTGAAATATTTGTTCAATATGTCTTCTGCTTTTCAACTCCAGTGGCTACTGTTTTAGACTCTTACCTTTCATCTGTATTATTACAACCCCTGAACTGTTCACCCTATTTTCATTGTCTTCAAAATTATCAATTTAAATTTTAGTTGGGGTCAAATCATTCCACAGCCTGAACTCTTTTGCACCAGTTCCAGTAATGTCCTTCAAAACCTGGCAAATCTCCAGCCACTTCACTACACTTCATGATGACTTCCACCTACCTTGCTGCATTTCCAATCTTAGCACTGTGTTCTGCTCACCCTGAATGACTTTGCTATTCACTAAACATGCTGTATATCTTCAGGTCATCATGACTTTTAAACATTCTCTTCTATGCCTGAAATACCACCTTCTTATAATTTTGCCCCTTAAATTGCTCTTCTTTAAGTCAAACTAAAAGATTTTCCGTATTTTTCTCTACTCTCCTTCCTGACTGCCCTCCACAAATAAATTAGAATATAAATCTTTATGTTCTCATACATGTACTCTGTACATATACATGCCACATTTGTCACACTGGATTATGATTTATGGTATAGATCTAGCTCCTTGTGAAGACTGAAGTCTTTGAAGAGAAGGACTGGCGCGCGCGCGCACACACACACACACACACACACACACACACACTTAAAGATATAGATCTATTATTGTTCCCTTGCACTTTGTACTTAGCCAAGTGCTTAGTACATAGTAAGGGCTTAATAGAATGTTTTAAAATGAACCTTAATCTTGTTGGCTATAGGAAAATATGTTAAGGGCCATATCATTTATGGTTCCAATGGGAAACAGGGACATACTTGGATGAAATTCTAATGAAAATTTAATGAGAAGACTATTTACAAAGTATAAATAAACCAGTGAGGGGTGTTTTGAACCCAGGTACTAATAAGAGAAGAAGCTAACACCACCATGGTCCCGAAGGAACAGGGGAGGAAATAAGGTTGCTAACAGAGTCCAGTGAAAGCTGGAGAAGTGGAGGGACCTCCAGTGGTAGCTGCAAAAGAATGTGACCCCTGCTAACCTATGGCCCCAAAGCAGGGTGGCAGTGAAGGAAGATATTCCTGATCTTCCTGTTGGTGCCTCATATTGGCTGGATCCAACCAGAAGTCAGAGGGCAGGAGAATTCAGGTGATGGGGACTGTGTGGGTCAGTCCCTAGGGATACAAAAAACAGAGCGAGGGGGGCAGAAAATTGAATAGGTGGTGCAATCAGAGAATAACCAGAACAAATAACTTGCTCAAACCTTAATATTAAATGAATGGGTGTCAATCAGTCTATGGAGCAAGAAGCTTATAACCTAGACTTTCAGAAACTAAGTTGTCTGAGAACATATACCATAATTGAAGTCTCTGAATATTTTCCTTATCTGTATCTTGATGACAACAACAACAAAAATGACAATAGCAACAGTAGAAATTACCACTTACTATGTGCAGATGCTGAGCTAAATGCTTCACATATTTTGTTGTTTATTCCTCATAACAGTCCTCAGTTGGCAAATGTGGAATTGTTGCAGAAATCAAGTCATTTGCAAGCAGTGTAACTAGTTAGTGGTGGAGCTGACTCAAAGCCTTTGAATTTTTAAACTATGCTGGTGCAGGGAGACACAGTATTCCGTTCCATACAAAGCCGTAGCAACCTCTAATAGAACTGTGCAAGGTGAAATTGTCCGCAGAGGCAACCTGCATGAAATTGTGGTGAATAGTGTCTATGCACAAGAGACCCAGGGAGAAGGCTGCTATTTTTGATTTACATACAAAGATAGGTTATTTTACTTTCAATGAGGAAAAAGAAAGATAAATGCTAATCAAATCTACTGAAGCATCGGGTTACCTGGGAGGGTTTTAATTAGAAAATCTCAGTGCCTTTGCCTAATGAAATGATAGTACTATAATTGAATATAGAGACCTGTTGGTAATTAAATGATGATGTAGAATAAATCCTTCTTTTACCAAGTTTAATTCTCTTTTACATTATGCATTAGTGGAGCAACATCCCTAATGTATTAGCACCTAGCACGTATAGGACACTTTCCCTACTTTATCCACTGAAAACTTTATTAAGTACCATGGAACGGTGGCCTTCTTTCCCTTCTTTCTTACTTATGAGCTGGAACTAGGTATGTGTGTTTTGTCTTGCTGATTAGAATAACCAAAGCAAAAGCCGATGCATTTGCTCGTCTTACTTCTTCAGCTCCTGTGGACACGTGTTTTGTTTTCATAGAGGAGATGAGGTCCCTGCTTCATCTGGGTCCCTTTGGAGGAGAGGAGGGATCGAGAGACTGGAGAGAAGCTTGTGATGGTAGGTCATTCATGCAGGACTTGGGGTGGCTTTGTGACAACCAAAACACTAAAAATCAGGAGCCCTAAGTTGCTGGGCAGGGCTCTGCACCATGCCTACATCTCTGCCTTGTTTCTGGTCCCAAGCAGCCTGCCTACTCAAGGTCCCAGTTAAAATTTTTTTTATAATAAACTTCTGAGTCATTGGCACTTTCAGTTCTTGGGAGAGCTGGAAGAAACTGTTGGATTTACTGCTTAATTATTTTTCCAGGAAGTAAAAGGCATGGATCATTGCTTAAGATGGCTGCCAGCCAGCCAAACAGATGTTTTGCCCAGCTTTTGAAGTTTACAGGGGGACATTTTGAGACTTACGCTATTTGTTTGCAGTCCAGTCTATGCTTTTCCACTTGGCTTCTTATTAGTTTGTTATTACACAGCATGTTTACTCCGTGTTTTATTAAAAAACTGATAGATTGATAATCCTTAGATATATTGGTGCCTAAATTGTGAAAGATGTTGGATTTATTAATTTCAATATCTAGTTTCTGTTCTTCTAAAAATAACAATTTAAAGGGAAAAAAGACTTTTGTTTAAAGGATATTATTGTACTTTTTATTCTCAGTATAGTGCCCCATCAAAAGCTTGACACATTTTAAAGAAGAAGATGAATAATTCAAATATTCTGGACTGACGAAAGTACCATTTCTTGATCCCTGCCTCTGTCAAATCGTTTTCATTTAATATTCTTTCATATTCTTCCTTCCACTTTGGGGGTATAGATACCATGTCTTATGTCTCCTTCGGTGGCTGTTACTTGAATTTTTAATTGAACACCTTTCCTGTTACAAGGATTTGTTTGGAAAGCTGGAACAGGGAATGCCTACTCATCTCCCACTACTTGTCATCCTTCCTTATCCTGTCCGTGTGAGTAATTCCATCTCTCCGTCTTTCTCCCTCACAGAAAACATATGCTTCCTCTAGCATTTTGTTCCCTAATCATTTTGTAGTCTAGTCTAGTTGGATCCTCAAATAGTAAGAAGAAAAACATTTCAGTATTGAAATCATTTTCATTTAAACTAAAACTTAGACATATTGCTAAGTTTTCAAAATGGGCTCCTGCATCTGACAGATTATTTGAACTGCATTGTTATTTTAGCCATGCAGGGGACCACATTTGGAAGCAGTGGAGGAGAGAGTTATCACTATGACAAACGATCAGAAAAACAAACCATAGTGTATGGTACATCCTACAGGAAGATGCTTTAAAACGTGGGGCAACTTACTAAGAAGATACACGGCTACACGACTGTATCTACAATAGCCTGAAGTTGCTTTTAAAGGGACAGTAAATCATTTTTCTTCTTAAAGTAAAAATAAACCATTTAAAAGATTTTTCCTTTCCTAGGATAACAGAATTCTGGATATTTGGGAAAAAAATCCAAAAACTCTGTTCCAGTATATGAATAATTGAATAATTAGTTCATTTCCTACCAGGATATTTTGGTTTCATAAAGACCACAAAGATGGAAAAGCCAAATCTCTTTATGTCTCTGCATCAAAGTTAGGCAGTTCACTTTTAAAAGATTTTTTTAAAGCTGCTCTTAATTTTAGGGAAGGAGATAAATTTTAGGACCTCTATACTGAATTTTCTTTTGTGTTCTTTCATCTGGAATCCTGAAGTTTCTGGAGTATTGGCTCGAATTGGAGGTCATCTTAGAAGACAAGTTTTGGACATTTGCAAGTTCTTCTATTTCAGCCATTCAAAAGTGAAATGATGGCCGTATACTGCAGCTCTAGGGTGGTATATTTGGAGGTTTGAGGGATAATCTTGTATCAAAAGGGAGCTGGTGAAACTATTTGGGCTCCCGTGGCGCTTGACGCCATGTGGAGCTCAGGGACTCTTGAGCCATTTCAGGAGCTGTGCCGTCAGTATGGGAAAGAGGATGTGCTGCTAGGCATCATCATCTGGCCTGATTTAAAAACTGGTCTCTAGGGATGCCTGGGTGGCTCAGTCAGTTAAGCGTCTACCTTTGGCTCAGGTCATGATCCCAGAACTCTGGGATTGAGCCTAGTGTCAGGCTCCTTGCTCAGCAGGGAGTCTACTTTTCCCTCTCCTTCCGCTGCTCCCCCTGCTTGTGCTCTCTCTCTCTCTCTCTGGGTGTCAAATAAATAAATAGAATCTTAAAAAAAAAATAAAACTGGTCTCTATGTTGACCTATCTGAGTACTTTCTTATCCCATGGTGTCCATTTCTTACCTTTGCTTCTGTTTAAAAGTGTATTAAATAATGAGATTATATTGTTGAGGCATTTTGGGACATTTTAGAAAAAAAATTGATTTGTCCTTGACCTCTTCTCAGTATTCAAACTTTCTGAGAGAAGTGGGTTAAAGAGATCTCAGGAGGTAAACAGTGTTCCTTGGTTGTTGTGTTAGGGACAGGTAATGTCTGCGGATTGTGCTGAATTAATGAGACTCTTTCCCCTTAACGCTGCCCTCCTGGGAAGGAATACAGTAGCTGGTTTGCAGTGCACAACTGCAGTACTTAATTTACCTTTTTAAAGCAGGAAAAGCAGAAGAGATCTGATGTATTGAAAACCACAGGAGGGTTGGAGGCAGTGAGAATGTAATTTCCCCAGTTGCAGTTTGGCCATTCCTAATCATATGAAAATTGCCAGAAAATCCTTAATGAGCACCAGTGGTTTAGATTTCTGAATTTCTCATGCCTCACAAGACTGAGCTTGCCTCAGTAGAGTCTGGACTGGACATGCCCAAGCTGCCCTTTGATTTTGATGACGACACCCACCCTGTGATGTTTCGAAAAGAAAATGGCCCTTGAGATTGGAAGAGTCAGCTGTAGTGAGGAATGATGAAGCTCTAACACCACATCTGGTTGTCTTATACACACTTTAGAATCAATTCCCTGTACCATGATTTACCACAGGTAGGAAGGACTCTATCCAAACAATGATGGCGACTCTTGGCAGTTATTTGGCTTGTACAAGCTGATGGGGTCATGGACCAAAGAAATAGGGCGGTGAGCAAGTCAGGGCTTTCTAGTGGAGAGACTGAGCTAGCCAGTCAAAATGGATATTTCATATGAGCTGGGCAAGTCTTGTGCGTGTTGTATATTCCAAGATCTGTTTTTCTGAAGAATCAAATGACTTAGATTTCTATAAGAACTTTTTGACAACGGTGACTTTAGGCATACTTTAAAAAAGATTCTGTTTTCCAAAATGATTCTTACTTGACATCAGAAATTTGTCATAAGTGTTTTTTAGCATCCTCACCCTTTGAATGCTATTATGCCTCTCCTTACTTATTCTTCCCTTATAACTTAGTTTTAACTACACTTTCCACTTTGAAGAAGCAAACTGGCAAGTTTCCTCTACTTGTACTTTTCATTAATAATTCTTAACATTGAAAAGTGTTTTTTTGTTTGTTTTTTTTTCTGGTAATATGTCCTTTACATAATAATAATGTACGGGTTAGTGTTATCTTTTGAAACAACAACTTTAAATGTGAAATGAATATAAAAGAATAGAACTTAAGAAAAACACCTTTAGAAAAGTTTTTTTTTGCAATAATAAAATACTTTAAATCAGAATGTCAGTTTATTAATATTCATGGGAAATGGCTGTTGAACAGTCAGATCTTTGTTTCAGGGACCCTGAAACTAGAGAAGCAGATCACCAGTAGCCTGGAGCTCTGGTTCTAGGCTTGTGTGCCCTCACACAGGTTCCTTGGCCTTCCCTTTTTCTTCTCTGTCTCATAGAGGAGCTGACTCCTGCAATCTGTATTCCTCAGATCAGCGAATGTTGAACCACCCTTGCATCCTGGGGTTAAATCCCACTTGGTCCTGGTGGATGATCCTTTTAATGTATTGTTGGATCCTATTAGCTAGGATTTTGTTGAGGATTTTGGAATCCATATTCATCAGGGATATCGGCCTGAGATTCTCCTTTTTGATGGGGTCTTTACCTGGTTTGGGGATTAATGTAATGCTGGCCTCATAGAATGAGTTTGGAAGTTTTCCTTCTGTTTCTATTTTTTGAAACAGCTTCAGTAGAATAGGTATTATTTCTTCTTTGAATGTTTGGTAGAATTTGCAAATCAATCAATGTGATAGAACACATTAATAAGAGGAGGGAGAAGAACCATACAGTCCTCTCAATTGATGCAGAAAAAGCATTTGACAAAATACAGCATCCTTTCCTGATTAAAACTCTTCAGAGTATAGGGATAGAGGGAATATTCCTCAAGTTCATAAAATCCATCTATGAAAAACCCACAGCAAATATCATCCTCAATGGGGAAAAGCTGAGAGCCTTTCCCTTAAGATCAGGAACACGTCAAGGATGCCCACTCTCACCACTATTGTTCAACATAGTACTAGAAGTCCTAGCAACAGCAATCAGACAACAAAAAGAAATAAAAGGTATTCAAATTGGCAAAGAAGAAGTCAAACTCTCTCTTTTCGCAGATGACATGATACTTTATGTGGAAAACCCAAAAGACTCCACCCCCAAATTACTAGAACTCATACAGCAATTCAGTAATGTGGCAGGATACAAAATCAATGCACAGAAATCTGTTGCTTTCTTATACACTAACAATGCAACTGTAGAAAGAGAAATTAGAGAAATGATTCCATTTACAAAGGCACCAAAAACCATAAGATACCTCGGAATAAACCTAACCAAAGAGGTAAAGGATCTATACTCTAGGAACTACAAAACACTCATGAAAGAAATTGAAGAAGACACAAAAAGATGGAAAAATATTCCATGCTCATGGATCGGAAGAATAAACATTGTTAAAATGTCTGTGCTACCCAGAGCAATCTATACCTTCAATGCCATCATGATCAAAATTCCAATGACATTTTTCAAAGTGCTGGAACAAACAATCCTAAAATTTGTATGGAATCAGAAAAGACCCCGAATTGCCAAGGAAATGTTGAAAAGGGAAAACAAAGCTGGGGGCATCACATTGCCTGATTTCAAGCTATATTACAAAGCTGTGATCACCAAGACAGCATGGTACTGGCACAAAAACAGACATATAGACCAATGGAACAGAATAGAGAGCCCAGATATGGACCCTCAACTCTACGGTCAAATAATCTTTGACAAAGGAAAAAACATGCAATGGGAAAAAGACAGTCTCTTCAATAAATGGTGCTGGGAAAATTGGACAGCCACATGCAGAAGAATGAAACTCGACCATTCTCTAACACCATACGCAAAGATAAACTCAAAATGGATGAAAGACCTCAATGTGAGACAGGAATCCATCAAAATCCTAGAGGAGAACATAGGCAGTAACCTCTTTGACATCGCCCACAGCAACTTCTTTCAAGATACATCTCCAAAGGCTAGTGAAATGAAAGTAAAAATGAACTTTTGGGATTTCATCAAGATAAAAACTTCTGCACAGCAAAGGAAACAGTCAACAAAACAAAGAGGCAACCCACAGAATGGGAGACGATATTTGCAAATGACACTACAGATAAAGAGCTGGTATCCAAGATCCATAAAGAACTTCTCAAACTCAACACCCAAAAAACAAGTAATCAAGTCAAAAAATGGGCAGAAGACATGAAAAGACATTTCTCTGAAGAAGACATACAAATGGCTAATAGATACATGAAAAAATGTTCATCATCATTAGCCATCAGGGAAATTCAAATCAAAACCACATTGAAATACCACCTTACACCAGTTAGAATGGCAAAAATGGACAGGGAAAGAAACAACAAATGTTGGAGAGGTTGTGGAGAAAGGGGAACCCTCTTACACTGTTGGTGGGAATGCAAGTTGGTACAGACACTTTGGAAAACAGTGTGGAGGTTCCTCAAAAAATTAAAAATAGAGCTACCCTATGACCCAGCAATTGCACTCTTGGGTATTTACCCCAAAGACACAGATGTAGTGAAAAGAAGGGCCATATGCACCCCAATGTTCATAGCAGCAATGTCTGCAATAGCCAAACTGTGGAAAGAGCCGAGATGCCCTTCAACAGATGAATGGATAAAGAAGATGTGGCCCATATATACAATGGAATATTACTCAGCCATCAGAAAGGATGAATACCCAACTTTTACATTAACAAGGATGGGACTGGAGGAGATTATACTAACTGAAATAAGTCAAGCAGAGAAAGTCAATTATCATATGGTTTCACTTATTTGTGGAACATAAGGAATAGCATGGAGGACATTAGGAGAAGGAAGGGAAAAATGAAAGGGGGGAATCGGAGGGAGAGATGAACCATGAGAGACTATGGACTCTGAGAAACAAACAGGGTTTTAGAGGGGAGGGGGAAAGGGGGATTGGTTAGCCTGGTGATGGGTGTTAAGGAGGGCACGTACTGCATGGAGCACTGGGTGTTATACGAAAACAATGGATCATGGATGACCACATCAAAAACTAATGATGTATTGTATGGTGGACTAACATAATAAAATTTAAAAAATTTTAAAAAAATTACTATCTGTATTCTTTAGATCAGAGAATAGGAGGAAAAAAAAAAGTGAAGGTATGTTTTCTCATCCATCCCTGCCTTAGGTGGCTTCTTTTGCAGTGGCTGAGTCTCCTGCCTGGTTCCAGTTTCCATCAAGTATCCTGGCCCTCAGGCTCCAGTAACAGGCCCTCTTCTCTTTGTCTCGCTAGCCCAGCAGTGTTTGTAGCTTCCTGCTATTGCCAATTCCTGGGTTTGCCTCCCCAGCTCCTACTGGACTTCTCAGCAATTCTAACACCTGTGCAACCAATTCCCTGCATTAAATATCCTTGTGTTTTGAATACCTTGTATTGTCTTCTGTTTTCCTGGTTTGACCTTGACTGCCACAATAGGCAGGGAATAAGATAAAGGGAAGTTTGGTTGTATGATTCAAATATTTCATGTCAGTTAGCTTTTCCTAGTGAAAACGGGGAGCTTAAGAAATACTGTGGTATGTTCAGATTCATTCTGCTTAACCCAAGGGTAACTAGAAAACGCTAAAATCTTTAAAAGTCCTTCTGAAATGTCTCTTTCTTTTCTCCTGCATTAGTAAATAACACTGAATTTTATTTACTCTTTTTGATGCTTTAGATTCTTGTAGTGTGTCTCAGGGTATCTAGGACCTAGATATTAAAATAGAATCTATAGATAGTTGGACTAAATATAATTCATCTTCAGTTTGCAACTTTGAGGCAGATTTTAAAAACCATCCTTTTATCAGCCTTGTGTATATGTGTGTGTTTGTGTGGATAAGTGTCTGTTATTGTGTGAAAACATATCTTAAAAAATATATCTAGTCTTTTGATATTTACAAATATTAAATCAAGCGCACTGAGTATTTTATCTTAAGTAGAGCAGCAATACCAGGTCAGCAAGGTTTTTTAAGAGCAAAATTTATTTTTGGGTGTCCAAAAACTAGGTCACTGAAAAAGATAGGCTTTAGAAAATTCATTCAGTCGTTCACTGCTTTTTAAATATTTAATGATTACCCGCTATGAGCTAGGCATTGGAGACACAGCGGTAAACATGACAGATGGTATTCATCTCAGTAAACTTAAAATCTGGTGGAGAAGGCAGACATCCATAGGCAATCGTAATAATGTTCAGAAAGTTATGGTGATACAGAGCAAGGGAACTTCACCTGAAGAAGTTTAGGAAGGTAAAGAAGGGATCAGAAAAAGAGAGATAATGAAGGGGCGCCTGGGTGGCTCAGTCAGTTAAGCATCTGACTCTCATTATGGCTCAGGTCATGATCTTGGGGTCATTAGATCGAGCCCTGTGTTGGGTTCCAAGCTAGGCTGTGGAGCCTATTTAAGATTTTCTTTCTCTTTCCTTCCTCTGTCTCCCCTCCCCCGCTTTATCTCTCTCTCTCTCTCTAAAAAAAAAAAAAAGATAATGAAGACCAAAATTGACCAAGGTTATCAGGTAAGATCAGCTACCCACTTATTCATCCAATCTTTTCAACAAACATCTGTCAGGGCCTCAGGAAGATGATCACAATGAATAAGGCTCAGTTGCCAGTAGGACTCAGAGTATCAATAAAACCACAAAAGGCTGATCTAACAAAGCAGGTGCACCAAAAGTTGGCGTTAACACCACACCAACAAACTCCTGACTAATAGGGACTTCTCTGTGCTCCCCAAACAGTTTATACTTCTATTGAGGCATGTAATATTATTTGGTCTAAGAAAAGTCATTGAAAACGTGCTGTATGCATACAATGGAATATTATTCAGCCTCAAAAAAAAAAAAAAAAGAAATATGCAACAACCATAAGCCACATGTGAGAACATGGATGAGCCTGGAGGACATTATGCTGAGTGGAATAAACCAGTCACAGAAGGACAAAGATGGCATGATTCCACTTCTACGAGGTCTCTAAAATGATGAAAGCCATAGAGACAGAAAGTAGAATGGTGATTGCCAGGGCCTGGGGAAGGGGGAAATGGCAAAGGACATAAAATTTCAGTTAGGAAAGAAGAGTAAATTCTAAAGATCTGCTGTACAACACCGTACCTGTGGTGAGTATTACTGTATTGTGTCCTTAAACATTTGTTAAGAGCATAGATCTCATGTTATATATCACCACAATGGAAAAAAAGCCAATTTCATTGAGACCACTTTTATTTTACTAATGAAAAAAATTTGAGGATTAAAGGTGTTAAGGGACTTGTCCAAAGTCATTGCGCTTACAAGTGGCAGAGAATTAACAGTGTAACAGTGTGGTTAAGAGTCAGTGTGTGGTCTCAAGCATGTTCCCTAAGCTTCTGGGGTTGTTATGAAGATTAAAACAGAAAATATTTAAATTACTTAACATAGTGCATGGCAGGGAAGACTTAATTAATATTAACTCTTACTAGTTATTAGGCCTGTGAATCACCATCCAGTCTCTAAAGGCTCTATTGATACATTTCCTTTGATCCCAAAGACCATGCTGGGAAAGGGAAGGTGGTGTGATCATTTCCATTTTAGAGAAAAAGAAACAGATATTAGTTTGGCTACTGTGGACATTGCTGCTATAAACATTGGGGTGCACATACCCCTTCGGATCCCTACATTTGTATCTTTGAAAAAAAAAGAAACAGATATTAGTGATTTTCCCTAAAAAACACATCAGGGATTGAGCCATGATGGAACCAGGGATTTGATGTCCTTTACTTTATTTTTATTTTATTTTTTATTTTATTTTAATTAACATATAGTGTATTATTTGTTTCAGGGGTACAGGTCTGTGATTCAACAGTCTTACACAATTCACAGCACTCACCATAGCACATACCCTCCCCAGTGTCTATCACCCAGCCACCCCATCCCTCCCACCTCCCACCACTCCAGCAACCCTCAGTTTGTTTCCTGAGATTAAGAATCTCTAATTGTCTCCCTCTCTGGTTTCAACTTATTTCATTTTTCCCTCCCTTCCCCTTTGGTGTCCTTTACTTTAAATGTTTCCTCTCCCAAGCAATGAAGCTACTTCTTATTGCACTAGAAGCAGTTATAAAAATCCATCTCTCCTTTACCAGACTGGATTAGACTGGTTCCCTACAGGATTGTCTCTCTTACCAGGCAGTCTACTCTCTGAAGCCAGAGAGTAGGTTTTATTTACCAGGGGTGTTCTCATAATACCTAGTACAGAGGCATGGATGTCATAGCTGTCCTACAAATACTTGTTGAATCAAACTGAGGGGCAGACGGAGACAGGAATATTTGGGTAATGCAAAGGAAGTTGCTCCCACAAGGCTCTAAAGCAAGCACACTTCAGTTGGCTGTGGCTGACTCATGGATACCAAGAAGCTGTAGCTCCTGTCTTTGAGAATACCCCAACTTCTGGCCACACTGGGTTCCCTCTAGAAGGTGCCGGGCCCCCTGGGAGCTTGTGGGAGTTGTTCCTTTAAGATTCCTCAGGTTTTGTTTGGTTTTATTTTTGGCTTTCCTCTTCTGTGGCCCTGTATGCTCCTCACATTGAGTCTGGAAATCTGGGAGGGGGATTCTATGGCCTAGATATAAAATTTTCTTTTGTGTTCATTTAGAAGCAGTCACTATATGATGCCACACGATTTCAAAGATTCTATTCTCCTATTCCTGGACCTGTGCAATCATCCCCATCTGCAGCACGGCCCCTGCCTCTCTGTGGGAGGGGCATGTGGATGTTTCCAAGGCCCAAGCTCCGACTTCTTTCTTTCCCTCGCTTTTAAGTGCTGCCTGTGCTTGGGCACATGGAATGCTCTCTGGTTCTGCCTTCCCGTGAGTGAGAGATCGCTAGTCAAATGCAGGACTAACCAGGAGATGACTGTCTTGGAAACAGAAGGTTTTTCTTTAGTCAGTAGTGCAAAAATCATGGACCTCAGCACTGTTATGGATACACAGCCCCTTTTCATTGTGATGTAAATAACATTCAATTATGGAAGTCACACGTTAGGCTTTGACGGAGCCATTTGTGAAAAGCCGGGGAAGGTCACCTCTGTACAAATATGCCACAGGGCCCTTAGCCTGAAGCTCAGAATAATGTCTGTAGGAGATCTTAGACAATGGCAAATTGATATTTCAATCACACGCCACTAAATTACAATGGGTAGCTAGCCAAAGATGTTCTGGATTTCCTCTGAAGGAGGGGGAGAGGGAGAAGGTGTGTGGGTGTATGTGTGTATTTGTCTGTATGTGTGCACCTAGATGTTTTCACAGGAGTGAACTAGGTATTGGCATGTCTGTGAAGATACCACATTTTAACTCCCTGGGCCAGCAAAGCAATTTCCAGTAATATTACTTTCCCAGAAATACAAAACTTTTATATGAGTTGTATCTAGATTGTAATAAAATATAGAAACCATGAAATACTTCACCCTTAAAAAGAAAATCTGAAGAAAATGAGTCTAATTATTAGCAATGTGTTGCCATAAATGAAGAGACTATTTCACGTGTATGGAAATAGAGATGTTTGCTGTGTGTCAGGGAAATAAGAGAAATCTGTTTCCTTTCGGATGTTTCATTCCACTTGATAAATGATATCAGAATGGCACGATAGTAACAGCATTTGCATATTGACAACCCTTGCTAATGCTGCCTTCATTTAGCTGTCATGCATAATCACATATTCGAATGACTTCTCTGAATAGACCTGTTTCTGAGAACATAATTATATTTGTGGTAATTACTACATTCTTTGAGAGCATCTTACATAGTATATCTTTCAGCTTGTTTGGTTTTAAGACATTCTTTTTCATGCTTCCTCTAGGAAAATGATTAAACTAGGGCTTTTGTCCAAATGCAAAAAGGCTTCCAGTTGACCAAAATTACGAAATCCGACCCTGTGGGCTACGGTCTGTATGAGGGCAGGCTTACTCCCCTCGCTCATTTTGCCTCTGTTCCTCCTTGTTGTTGTTCAGATGATACTGATGACTCGTGAACCAGTCACTGTGAGGAAATTCATAGATTTTATGGGAAAATGAATCCCCAAAAATTTGAGAACAGGGGAAGAGTGTAGTGACGCCTTCCTGAAATCTCTCTGGAATCTTTCCATCAGTTGTTACCTCTTCATGCAGCTTGACCTTGGATAGCTCATAATCACAGGGTGTAGTGCTGATCAAGGAAGAATGAAGAATGACATCAGGAAGCCAGAAGTTCTTTCTTCCCCTCAGTTCGGCAGATGGGAACCCCTAATAAAGAAGAATGAAGAATTAATAAAAGACAAGACTATAGTAACAGCACCTGAATGTTTCAGACTATTTTGTATGGGGCTCCTTTTTAAAAACACCTTTGCTTTTTCAACCCCTCAGTGTCTTCCATGTTTGGTATCTTTCTGGCTCCTTGGGTAGAATTCTGGCTTAGTTCAAATGGACCGTCGGGCTGTGAATTGTAGACACCCCAGCCCTCCCCACGCTCCTACCTCCTGGGGCCTTATTGTTTTGATTCATTCCGGCTTGATTTATTTTTGCCACCTGGCTCCCGTCTCTGGCATCACTTGTCACTTATCTTTGTCTGCTCATGCCTAAGCACATTTGCTAGCCTGATGTAGTGGAAAGACCATGAGCTTTGGGATTTGAAATCGCAGCGACTAGTTACTAGCTGTGGAAGCTCTTTGGGCCTCAGTTTTATTAAATATAAAAAGAGAATATTAATACTTTCCTATTAGGATAGAAGTGAAGAATTCATAAGTTAACAGTACACGGTGTTTATCACAGTGGCTGGTCCCTAGCACATGCTCAAAGCTTATATACTTCCTTTCTCCTGATGTCCACTCCCAGAGACATGTCTGCTTCTGCCCGCACTGGCCACGCTCCCTGCCTTTCCAGGCACTGGAGACCTGTTTCTGGCCAGTTTGACTCTCTCCCTTTCCCAGCCTTCTCCCTGATGACTGTGTGCTTGTGGGTCATGACATTATGACAAGGATGACCAGTGATGCAGCCTCTTATCCACACCCTTCAAATTGTCCTGTCCTTCCACACTTCTTCCCAATACCTGTCTACCTGGTATCGGTTAACTTCCTGTTAACAATTATCAGTTACACATCTATCCTGTCCGCTGTTAACACTGTTAGCAGAAACACTAAAGGAGGAAAGGAAAGAATCAATAAAGACATAAGCTGTGGTTTCTTGGGACTCACTAAAACAAGTTAAGTCTTCAAAAATGGTATCATCTGAAATTTAACAACAACAACACCATTTTAGCTTTGTACCTTATACCCTTTCTTTCTCTATTTATAGAATCCCTATTAATGATGCTTTTCTCTCTTGTTTCACCAAACCAGGAAATCAGTTGTATTCAATCTCATCTAATTCTTTGAAATATCCATTGCCAGAACTTCCTGAGTTTTCTCCTATGGCCTTACTTGCACCAATTTTGTCATAATCTGTAATTTAAACTCTGATTCTGTTTTAAATAGGTAATTTGGACTTTTTCTTATTTAATAGCTGAGTGATTATTGTCAAAGAATGGCCTTGGTCAATTTTTCTGCCAGCGCCATTCATGTTCTTATGACTCTATCTTTTATTGGGGATTTTACCTTCTGTAGCTCTCAGCTTTGAAGATTCTAGGAAGTATAGAAGCTCAGGTGTTGGAAACAAGCTTAACATTCTTAAATAATTGACATGACATTCTCCCTAAGTGGTCACCTGGCTCAGCTTGAGCAATCCTAGTCATGGTATAATAATTGAATCTCAAGGCTTCAACCCAATCCATATTTAGACAGCTTTGATTATTAGAAAGCCAAACCAGACTGTATTACCTATTTCCTTCTTCTTTAATCTTTAATTTGTCTCTTGGATTCATGTGGAACAAAGTTGGTTTCTTCACTTCTAGACCCCTTACGCATTTGAAGGCAGCCGTATTGTCCTCCATACACTCTTCCCACACCCCAAAATTTCCTTATCAGGATAAATATTTCCATTCATTCCAATCACTTGTAAAACAGATGTTTGCTTTTTTAAACACATAATCACATTTGCCATAAAGTTAGGAACTTGTCTTTCTTCACAGTAATGCCACAGAAATGAGAGTCATCAAAATCATCTCCAATAGATGTCATAGGTTAAAAACAAACTACAACAGAAGAGATATGTTGTAATAAATGTTATGTAACAAAATGTTCATATGAAATGATAGCTTTGCACATCCATTTGTGTTGTCTTAAACATGGAATGGTGACATATGGGAAGAGCTGACTCTCTTTCTCTCTCTCTCTATATATATATACGGACATGGGGGTGAGTGGTATGATTTTGGACATTACCTTTTAGAGTTCATGACCTTTGGCCTGGTCAACCTGAGACAGCCACCTGCCTGACAGGGGAAGATAATTTATTATAAAAAATGATGAAGAGAAAAACAGAATAATATATAATTCCTGGCATGAAAAGCAGGGATATGGCAAAATAAAAGCATTAATAACCAGACTATGACCCTGAGAGATGATTTCCCAAATGCCTTTGCTTTTTTCCTCTTAACATACCAGGTACTAAACCCAGAAGATCCCACAGCAGAAAAAGTCTCTTCCATCCCATGACCCCAAAGCCGTGTTCTCGACAGGTATAGAGTGTAGAAGAACGAAAAGCAAAGTCCATCTCTTTCCCAGGCCTGGAGGAGGATAATGGGAAGGGGACAGAGAGGAAGAGAAGGAAGGAGCACGTTGGTCAGATGTGTGCCTCCGTACTTCCCCTTCTCTGGCCTGCAGGGTAGATGCAGGACTCCAGTTGTGAGGGAGGGAAAGGGAGGAGGCTGTGGGTCCTGACTCCCTTCTGAGCCTCACAAAGACTCTTCCTGCACTACACATACCCTTTATTCCTCTAGTCATGCGGTGCTGGTGGGGAGCCGGAGCCCGAGGGTTTGCTTTCCTGGGCTTCCCAAGGTGATTGGTGTCTGACCGTGGAGTTGGCCTGGAGTCTGCGGAAGCATGGGGAAGTCTTAACAGCAGAGACTGGCTGGGAACCTCCGGGTTTGGAGCCAGCAGGTGCCAAAGTGAGACCGGATTGGCCAGAGAGTAAACTGGCTACAACTAAACTGGGAAGACAAGACCAGTTATAGACTCTAGCCATGGATGGCAAGACAGACAGCAGCCAGATGGACAAGACAAGAGCACCATGTTCTCAAGGTCTCCGTGATTCTCCGTTTCACACTTCTCTCCTTGCCTCCCCTCCCTCCCTTCCCATACATCCAACTGCCTTCCTTCGGAGCTGAACAGGGTAAGGCAGAGGAGATCTGAGAGACTGAACTTCCCTCCCACTCCTAGGGAGACTATTGCCTTAAGAGACTATTAAAATAATCAAATTAGACCAGGCTTAAAATGGGTTAGAGATGTATTTAAAAATTTCCCCCTAGCCAGATGATGGGGGCTCATGTGGAAAACCATAAACAACAACAACAAAACATTTGCTCTGCATATCCAAGTTGTGTGCATTAAAATTTTCCACCACCGTTTTGTATCAACTATCCCAAAACACCTCTAATCGGGAGAGAAATTGCCATCAGTGATTTATCACCTTAACTTCACTGATGCCTGAAGTTAATCTCAACTTTCTATTCATGTAGGGGTTTATTTGCACACAGTGTGTTACATTAATTTTTCAGCACAGTTTTTATGTATTTTTATTAAAGTATACTTTTCTTTTGACATTTTAAAAGCCCTGTTGGATTGCAGTAACCGATGCATGCATTCATCGGTTTGATTCATGCTCGCTTCTCAGCTTACTGTTTGTGTTTGTCTTCAGTGAGAGCAGAGCAGAAAGTCCTGTTTATCCTTTGCTGTTCATTCAATATTAATCTAGGTTTTTACATATTCCCAGGGTGCATTATTCTTTAGGTTTCTATGCCACAGAGCTAGGGGACCTGATAAATTCAGTAATTTCAGTGAAAACAATTTTTAGTATTTTACTACTGATAGCAGAGTTAAGGTAAACTAACTGTTTTCCTTTAGGATTCTGATTTCACATGCTCATTATGTTCAGAGAGACTTGGATTTGTTGAGATTCAGTTTCTTTTTCTGAGGTTTTATTTTCCTATTAGAGTTACAAGAAGTTATATTATCCATGGCTGTGTTGTTTATGTATTTTGGGGGAAAGCATAGGGATTATCTCATGGGGTCAAAAAATTCCTGAAATTTTTTTAACTAGAAAAACATTCCCCAATATTTATTGAGCATCTACTCCATACTACACCATTGTTCGGTGCTTTCATTTAACTTTCTTAAGCAGCACTCTGTCCCATAGAAGTCTCAGGTAAGGGAGCCTGGGTTGAATGAATGGGTTAATGTATTGTTTCATTTTACCAAGGGGCTCCTGGAGACTTTGCCTATACTTAGAGGAATGTCTCTAAGGCCAGGAATTCTGGGACTGAAGAAGGTTTGGGAAGAAACATTTGAGAGGGAAGGCTTTTCAGTGCCTCTTAAACCATAGGGACAGAGGTGCCAGGGTGGCTCAGTTGGTTAAGCATCTGCCTTCAGCTCAGGTCATGATCCCAGGGCCCTGGGATTGAGTCCCGAGTCAGGGATCGTGCTTAATGGGGAGTTTGCTTTTTCCTTTCCCTCTGCCCCTCTCCCTGCTCCCCTCCCTCTGGCTTGTGCTCTTTGCTTTCTCTTGTGCTCTCTCTCTCTCAAGTAAATAAGTAAAATCTTAAAAAAAACACAAAAACAAAACAAAAAACATAAGGAAAGCCTGCTTCACCCTGGAGCAGAGCCAAAGCAGTAGTGAAGGAACAATTCACCCATAAAGAATGGACACACTGAGACCAGGTGAGTCCTAGTTCCATCATGTTCTAGGGCCTGTGTGCTCTTGGGTAAATGACATAACCTCTCAAAGCCTTAGTTTCACTCGCCTGTAAATTGGAGAGAACAATGAGAATTGACCTGCCTATCTCATAGAGTTGTGAAGATAAATGAAGTTATGTGTGAGAGAGCCTTTTGTACACTATAAAGCATGATAAGTGTTTGCTGTTGTACGTTTTTTCTTGGCACAGGTAAACAAGGGCAGGGAGGGGAGGAGGGTTGGGAGTGACTGGAGAGGAGGAGTAGTTTTGGTTGGGATCCTAGTTTGGGGAGAAGGGAACTTATTCTTTCTAGACCCTGCTTCTACCAGCTGAGTATCTCGTGGTACTTTCCATAACCTCCCTTCACCAGGTCACTCTGCATCTGGGACAGACTCTCCTTCCTTCTCTCTGACTGACTGTTCTGGTATATAGCAAAGCAAACATATGGTCCATATGGAGTAAGTTAGATAGGAAGTGAGCAAATTCTCAGGACACTGGAGGTGATCTTCCTGCTGGTGATCTTCTGAAGGAAGTACTGGCTGTTGCCAGAAGGAAGTCCCATTAGAAAACCCATGAGAAAGTTATCTGTTACATTCCCACTCACTTGAGTAACCACTGGAAGCATGGATATGACAATTAACTTGCACAGCTTCTGGTTGCTTGAATATGCCTTTCTGAGTAGCCTTTTATTTGAGCAATTCTTCCATCCTCCAATTTCTCCAATATATTCATTTTCATTACCTCTCTTCCCGTTGCTTTCCCCAAATTCCCTTTGCGTTCTGGGAGAACATTGTGAAGGCTCAAAGGTAAATCTCACTCTCTCTAATCTTCACTTCTTTCAAAGGTTTAGCCTCAGTCCCAGTTCTTTCCATTTTCCTTTTGGAAGTCAAAACCAAAAAGTCTGCTGACATTCAGACTTTTTGCCTTGACATTTCTCTTCTGAGACAATCATTGCAATGGACTCTATGCATCTGTCCCCCAAAGTACATATGTTGAAATTCTAACCCCCCAATATGATGGTGTTAGGAAGTGGGGCCTTAGGGAGATGATTAGGTCATGAAGGTGGAGCTCCCATGAAAGGGATTAGTCCTTTATAAAAGAGAGCCCCGAGAGCTCCCATGCCCCCTTCTACCACGTGAGGTCATGCTGAAAAGCTGGCCATCTGTGAACCAGGAAGCAGGCTCTCCCCAGACACTGGATCTTGTGCCTTCATCGTGGGCTTCCTAGCCTCCAGAACTGCGAAAAACAGATTTCTGTTGTTTATAAGCCTTTCAGGCTATGGCATTCTTTATGGCAGCCTGGATGGACTAAGACAAATCATGCCGAAGTAGTCTAACTGCCTGAGAGCATGTGCGGTGTGGGCAAGTTTGAAGGTCAAATAGGGGAATATACTTGGAAAGATATGTTAATAATACAAAAATGATCCTGCCATGCACATATTTGGATTGTTTACTGTGGCAGACTGCAGGACCTCAGAATAAATTTACATTAACTGTCTCCTCTTCTAAGAGAGGTTTTTATCATGTGCGCCAGAGGCAGAATCCAGCCCTTGCTTCATCAGTGTCCAAGGTCCGGATTTAAACAAAAGTTGAAAAAATTGTGCCCAATGAGAAATCACAAACTTGGTGTAAAGATGATGCCTCTTTTTGGGTCAAGTAGTCTAGACGATTTTGTTTCAAATTTGTGTAAAAGAGCACATCTTTCTAGGCCATTCTAGGCACAATCTGCCCTCGTATACCAGGTAGGGGCAGAAAGACGCTTTATTTATTGACACTCAGAGAATTACAATACTTGTTAGTTCAACTTTGACTTGGTTACCTTGATTTCGTTCTATGTTTTGGTTTTAGCATGAATAGAAATTAATTTTTTTAATAGAAATTAATTTTAAAAAAATCTTAAATATAAGACAAATCCAAACCCCTTAAAAATTTATATTATTTTACTTGCAAAAAATAGTTCAACATCTTGAGTTTGATTTCAACCTCTGTTCCCACATATTTCATCGGCTTTCTTCTCATTACCAATTTCACACTGTAAAGTAGTGTGGGGCTGACAATAACAGATAGGAGAACAGAGACAATTAAAGTAAATTTCTCAACTAAACTTAGAAATTAGGGCAAAAAATGTGTGAACAAAATTAGGATAAGAAATATTTGATGTTTGAAACCCAGCCTTTTGTAGTTCAGTGACTTTTACCCATGTTAGTGCTGATAAACATTGAAGGGAAGGAAAAACATTTTATTGAACTGCTGAAAAGAAAATCTCAATGTATCTAATACAAATTTTCCTTTCTGTAAAATAAGGCTAAGTACATACTGAATTTACGTAGATTTGAGGATCAAAATGTCTTTTGAACTGGAACAACCTTACACATATTAATAATTATTGCTTTCGCCCCCTCCCCCCACCAAGTTCCTGCTCATTCTCTGAAGTTTATTCATGGATTCTGCCCACAGGCACTCAGATTACCCTTAGTTCTAATCTCTTTAAATATCTACTACCTTTTTTCAGAAAGTCTTTCCTAGAACTCTTGAAGTGTCCCACATTTGCATAATCTGGTTTTCCAATGGGATTTCTATTTCGATTCTTTCTAAGTGCATGTTGTCGCATAAGGACAAATCATGGCCTATTGTCAGAATTGCTTGCAAAATTCATGAATCATGTCTTGTACCAAATTTGAGAAATAATTTAGAGTCATTTAAAATCATTACATCCTCGATCCTTGACATTTTATCAGCAACCCTCTTTCAAAAGTGACCCCGTTTTTTGTAGGTCTAACATGATAAAAGTCATCCTTGGTAGGATGAGGTTGATTTGTACCCAGGCAGGAAAATCAGTGCCTAGCTCATAATAAGGGCTCAATAACCATCTGTTGAATGAATTAAAAGAATGACTGTGGTCACACTGCATTTCTGTGAAGACATAGAGCCTAGACCTGTCTGTAAGTCTACCTTGTAATACATCAGCTCAAAAATGGCATCCTTTACTTCAAAGCTATATGTTAGTAATCTTAAACTCAAATCATTTTCATAGCACAGCTTTTAGTTTGAGCCTTTTATAATTATATTTCTCATTTTATTCTCATGTTCCCTGTGCTTTTTCAATGTTTCTTCTGACCATATTGCATTTAGATTCCTCTTTTTGTCCCCAAACAATACCAAACTATTTGGGGACTTAGTTCACTCTGAAAGAAGTGTGGAATTGAATGATACAATGTTGCTTCCTTGATTGGTGAAGAGAGGTGTGACTGGTTGGTGTTATCTACTGTCGTTGTGAGTCAGCAGACTCATAGTGTCATCTCAAAGATGAAGCCAGAATGATAGGACATCACCAAGGCTAGTGAAGTATTAGATAGCAAAGATCAATGGCTACTTCATGAATTGTGCAGAGTGTCAGCCATGAGAACTGTTATTATGCCACAGGAAATTCTATTTCCTTCCAGGGCCCTTTCACAATAATTCAAATAAGCTTAACCAAAAAGGAATTCATTGCTATTATAACTTGGGTCTGAGAGAAATTTCCATCCAGGCTTGTGTTTGATTAGATCAGATGCTACCAAGGCTTCATCTCCCTTAGTACCACTTGTCTCTGCTCAACTTTATTCTGCATAGAGGTTCGTGGCACACAGTAGGCAAGATGACCACCAGACTAGACCTTCAGACTCTAGTCCTCTTAACAACTCAGAAAGGGACATTTCCTCCCAAAGTTCATATAGATATCCACAGAGATGACTTATTAGTCTCATTTTGCATATTCCCATTCCTATGGCTAGGGTAAGCCAGGAAGATGCAATGGAAAGCTTCTCTAGGACATCATGGAATGGGGATGATTGGTTCCCTCAAGGATGTGTGCTGGTGGATAAAAACAATATGCTCACAACACCTAGTTTTAATATGTCTAGAACGAAGCTAAGAACTGTCTCATAGTGTTGTTAGTAGGATTGAGTGATAGAGTGATAGACTTCTTGGCATTTGATTGGCATTCAATAAATGATAACCATTATTATTATGAGTTGTGTTAACTGTGCAACCTTCTTTCATCACTGAATTGTGATCTTTATCGTTATAATACCGTATTACTATTATGTTATCTAAGCTTACTTTCCATTGTCAGAGAAGAAATAGTGGGAAGTGCTAATTTTCAGCCTCAAAATATCAAATATTATAACTGTCTATTATTTTATGATTTTAAAATGCTTTTATCTGCATTATCATTTGAATCTAATCATGAACTTTGGCAGCTAGGCATGATTATCATCACCACTTTATAAGAAAGAAATTTAGATTTAGAGAAATAAATGTCTTGTCCAATATCACACAGTTGGTATGTAGCAAACTCAAGACTCAAGGTGAATTCTTCTGGCTCTAAATCTTGTGTTCTTTCTTGTATGTTACATAATCATGGATTTACTTGTAGAAGGTATTAAATTTTCCATAGAATCAGGGTTTTTATGGAACACTTTGCAATCAAATGCTCTTTTGTCCGAAAATCAGACAACTTATAGATAACATTTTACCAGAGTATGAGGAACTATGCCACTATAAAAATTTTTGATTTTAGCAATGGGAGTGTTTTAAACTAACATTATGAAAATGGCCATGCTAGTAAGTAGGAAGGTAAAGAAGAAAAAATTCACTTTTCCCTCAATTTTGGTGGTCTGCAGGAAGAGATACCAAATGATCAAACCTCCCAATATTTAGGTCTCTTGCAAGAGTTACATTTTGCAACTATTATTTTTTTGAGGCTGTGAGCTTCATGACACTAGATGTGTTTATAAAGAGGTCAGAAAACCACTTGTTCATGATTTGGCATGGATGCATTTTTGTTGTTTAGGAAGAGTAGCAATATCAGTAGTTTCCAAACCGGGCCTCTCAGTGGTACACAGGATTGGGCCCTTCTCTGGAATCGGGGAGGGGGTCACTGAACCCTAATCTGTGAGTTGCTTTTAAGAATTCTTTTAATTCTAGGGATGCCTGGGTGGCTCAGTCAGTTAAGCGTCTGCCTTCAGCTCAGGTCATGATCTCAGGGTCCTGGGATCGAGTCCCACATCAGGCTCCCTGCTCTGCGGGGAGCCTGCTTCTCCCTCTGCCTGCCGCTCCCCCTGCTTGTGCTCTCTCTGTCTCTCTCTCTCTGACAAATAAATAAATAAAATCTTAAAAAAAAAGAATTCTTCTAATTCTAAATCTATGGTTTTCTCTTTATATATTAACTATTAATCCATTTTTGAGGTTAAATAATATTGTTAATAAGGCATATATTCAATGGTTTTTAAAACATTATGGTTTTTGACATAGTAAGCACAGAGAGAATCTAGGCCTGATTTTCCTCATCAAACTAATATTATAATGCATATTCTAATAACCTGATATTTAGGGGGGAAATGCTTTATTCTTTCAGCTACTGTTTCCTGTATAATAATCACCCCTTACTTCAAGACATAGTGAAGTCTTATTTAATTTTGATATGCCTTGGTATGAGGGTTTAGGACCCTATCAAGCACTCATTCCTTGCCCCAGAGTTTCTTAAATTACCTGTCTGTAAATCTCAATGTGTAGCTGCATTCAGTTCCCATGGCAACATACTTGATGTCGGTGTATGTTTGAGAATATTCAGGTCACTTGAAAACCAAAAGATGTGCCTAAATGCAATCAATAAAGCAAATGCAAAGTGGATGTGTGAGCATTATTATTTATTTATTGTTAGTTTATAGAATATAAAAGAAGAAAATCGATTGACAGCAGACTTTAAGATGTCTGCAGAGGTCTGGGCTTGGGTTTACAAGCCAGGAATGAGACAGTACATTTTTGATCTCAGAGATGACTAATAGTTTGGGTCGGTTACTGCTAGAATAAGAAAAACTCTAGTTGTCTATGGCATATTGAGTTTATCAGATCCTATGATGACTTATGTTCAATAAACCAAAGGCAGAAACATGAAGAACAGGCTGAGCTCTGTTAGCTGAGGCTTTGGAGACCATAGGAGGCAAGGTCTCTATTTCTGCCATGAAACTTGATAATGGGGAGCATTACATAATGAATGTCTTATGAGGGCACTTGGGTATGGGTGGGCAGTGGGCACAAGTATCTAGAGCTGCAGTCACTGCAGATATTGATAAGAAAGTCGCATCTAGAATACACCGTTACACACATGGACTTTTTTTTTATCACTCCCACAGTATCCCTACTTCTTTTTTTAATCAAGAGATAATTTACATACAAAGAAATGTACATATGATAAATGTAGCTCAGTGATTTTTGACAAATGCATCTACCCATGAACACATCACCTCAAACAATATATAGAACATTTCCATTGTTCTAGAAAATTCACTTGTGCCCCTTTCCAGTAAGTGTCCTTCTTCCAGAGGCATAGATTAGTTTTGCCTCTTCTAGAATTTCATAGAAATGAAATCATGCAGAGTTTGTTCTTTAGATATGGCTTCTTTATCTCAGCAAAAAGTTTGAGATTCATCTATGTTTTTCTGTGTGTAAGTAAGTTATCCCACTTAGCTGCTGAATAGTATTTCATTGTATGGATATACCAAAATTTGATTATTTATTCTTCTATTGAAGGACATTTGGGTTGTTTCCAATTTGGGACTGACACTAATCTAGTTGCTGAGAAGTATTTATGTCCCAATATTTGTATGGAAATGTGCTTTTGTTTTTCTTTCATCCAAGTGATATTGCCAGGCCATAGCAATTTTATAGCATAAACATATATGTTTAACTTTATAAAACACTGCCAAAATAATTTTTGTAAGTTTTCCAAAATGATTGTACCATTTCAGACTTTTGACAGCAATATTTAGGAGTTCTGAATGCTTCACATCCTCATCAATATGACATGTGTCATTCTTTTTAAATTTAGCCACAGTAGAGAGTGTCCAGTGATGTCTTTGTGGTTTTCATTTGCATTTTTCTGATGACTGATAATGTTGAGCACTTTTTTGTGTACTTATTGGTCATTTGTATATTTTCCTTTATTAGCTATCTGTTCAAGTCTTTTTTCAATTTTTATTGGTTTGCCATTTTTTATAGCATTATAGGGGTTCTTTATATATTCTGCATACAGAACCCTTCTTCAGATATATGAGTTGTGAATATTTCCTTTCAGTCTGTGTTTCATCTATTCATTTTCTTGATAGGGTCTTTTGATGGGCAGATGTTTTAGTTTTGAGAAAGTCCAATTTATTGATTTTTAAATTTGTTTTCTGATTTCTGTGTCCTACTTAAGAAATCGTTGCTGTCCCCCAACCTGTGAAGACATTGGCTCATGTTGTCTTCCAGGATAGTACTTTCCAATAGAATTTCTATTTGTCCTATCCAATATTGTAGCCTTTAGCTATCTATATTGGTGGGTAAGCATTTGAAATATGACTTGTTTGACTGAGAAATCAGATTTTAAATTAAATTTCATTTTAATAAATTTAAATTAAAATTTTCATGGCCACATGCGGTTAGTAGTAACTATGTTGGACAACATAGTTCTAAAAGCTTTATAGTTTTAACTTTTACATTTGTATTTACACTCCATCTTAAATTATTAATTTACTTATTTGAAATAGTGGTAGAAATTCACTTTTCTCTTTATTTGTTTATCCAGTTGTTCCAGTACCATTAAACTGTGTTATCAAAACCAAATAGCTGTCTATGTATTAGTCTATTTCTGGACACTATTCTGTTCCATTGATTTATTTGTCTGTCTTTATATTCAAATACAGTATTGACTTGATTACTGTAAGTTTGTATCTCTGCCTTATAATCAAACAGTGTAGCTCTGTTAATTATTTTTTGAGGTTGTTCTGGCTTTTCTAATAAATTTTAGAATCATTTCTTCAGTTTCTGTAAAAAAAAGTCCTTTTGGAATTTTGATTGGGAAGTCATCCATAGAAGTGATTTAAAAAAGAATTCTAAGAAACTCCTTTTTATGGCCTCTATTTCAGTTGCTCCTGTTCACCATTTTTTTAATCAAGGAAGTATTAAGTTAAATTCTCAAGACCATGGCAGGGCTAGGATTTTAACCTAGATATATCTGATTCCTCAACTTGTACTTTTCATCACAAATTTTCTTGTCCACTTATAAAGAGATAATTTATTGCAAATGATCAATTTTCTTAGAGGAATAATTTCAAGGGAGATGATATATATAAACATATATATAAATATATAAAAATATGTAAATATATCAAAATGTCAGTTATTATTATTCTTGCAATGTCTATAATTTTATCCCACATCCTTCTCCCATTCCACATAGCAGCATAATTTCATATCCTGTTACACAGAAACAATTTGAATTATACTCATGGTCTTTTAGTTTCTCCTCTTATACCTTCGTGCAACCATACATAACTACTTTCATTTACGCCCTCTTCTTTCCCGAGTTGATGAAGAGATTGTTTATCCTGCCTCCTTCCTGCTCACTTCTACAGAATACACACACACAAATTAGATTTCATCAACATTTAAAACTTTTTCTTTTCAAAATACACTGTTAAGAAAATAAAAAGTCAAACAATATAGTGGAAAAAATATTTGCAAAGCATATATAGAACACAGACTTATATCTAGAACGTGCAGAGAACACTTAACCGCTCATTAATATAGGACAAACATCCCAATAAACAAAAGGATTTGATAAATAAACAAAGTCAAAAAAGATTTGAACAGTCACTTTACTATAGAATATATAGAATATTCTATACATGATAGATATATGATATGATAATATACGATAATATATATAATAACATATGATCATGTATATACATAATATGATGAACGTGGTGTACATAATATATATTCTATGGTGTGTATATATATAAATTCTATGATATATATAAAATAAACATTTAAAAATGCTCAACAAATTTAGTCATTTGGGAAGTGCAAGTTAAAACCTTGAAAAAATCCCAGTACACATGATTAAAATATCTAAGATTAAAAAGATTGACTATAGCAAGTGTTAGGGAGGATGTAGAACAACTGGAACTCTCATCCATGTACAATGACACAACCACCCAGGAAAACAGGCTGGCAGTCTCTTAGCAAGTCAAGCATACACTCAGTCATTCCGCTCCTATGCATTTACCCGGGAGAAATTCGTATACTCATTCAAAGGCTTGTACGTGACTATTCAGAACAGCTTTCTTTGTAATAGACAAAAAGTGGAAACAACCCCAATGTCCATCAATATCTAAAAAGATAAACACATTATAGTATATGCATGCATTTCCCAGTAGTGATTTCATGACCTAAAACTTAAAACAAAGAAACAAACAGACTTATATGACTTGGTCAAAACAAAACCGAAGGTGACAGCTTAAGTTTGGGATATTTCTCCTGCAGCTGGCCTGATATGCTCTTATGGACTGGCAAACTCTTACGCTCTGAGATGCTGGTTTGGCGTCTCCCTTTGGCAATATTCCCACTCCTTGATCCCATAACAAAGATTATCACTGCCTGCTTTGGACCACTATTTTAGAGCCTATTTATTATATTGAGTGACTGACAATTTTGTCACAAAGACTATATCTTATTTGTCTTTGCTTCTATTTCTCTAATTACAAACATAAATAGATAAATGTGTGAACACTTATAGAAAAGATACCCCAAGTGTTTTAGAGGTGAGCGTGTGGCTGTGTGTAACTGAGCTGCCCCTTCTGGCCTGCTTAGATGCATTAAGTTTGGCTCAAATTTTGCAGGAAAGATATGGATTGAACTTTCAACAAGATATATTCTAGAGTCTAAGAGATTGTTTCCTTGAAACAGGACATCTTGTGAAGGTCAGAGCAATAAAGAATTCTGAAACAGAAGAGTGGCCTTGTATAAAATCCAAGGTGATAAATGTCATTAAAAAACCAACTTGTTCTTCCAGCCTGCCCCTTGGGCTGTGTCTTATCAACATCCCAGGGCTCTGGTTCTTTTCCAGTGGTACAATGGGTAATTGCTAACATTTGGCTTAATAATTTGACTTCTAACCTATTGAGACACAGTTTGTTTTGAGAGTCTGATGAAAATTAGGGAGCCTCTTTTTAGCAAAAGATTTTTCTAGGTATGCCCACAATTTTATACATAATATTGGGGACTTTGTTTTTCTACAAGCCATCATGGTAAGAACTCTGCATCAAATATTAACAGGGTAATAACCCATTAGGATAATCAGGAACATTTAGGAGAATTTATTAACAAAGTGTATTATATTGTGGTGACTGATGTAACAAATTACCACAAACTTGGTGCATCAAAACAAGAGGAATTTATTCTCATAGTTTTGAAGGTCAGAGGTCCAAATCATATCTTTGGACTGAAATCAGGGTGTTGGCAGGGCTACTTTCTGGAGGCTCTAGGGGAGAATCTGTTCCTTGCCCTTTCCAAAGTGGCTGTTGGCATTCCTTGGCTTGTGGCTATATCACACCAGTCTCTGCCTCCACGGTCACATTGCCTCCTCTTCTTCTGTCTAAGGACATTTAGGCTCACCTGGATAATGCAGGATGATCTTTTCATCTCAAGATGCTTTACTTAGTCACATTTGCAGGCACTTCTTCCTTATAATATTTATATGCCACTCAGAGGTTTCAGGGATATCTTTGGGTAGCCATTATTCAGCCTACTACACAAAGGAACTATTTACAAAATGGGCAAGGTCTAGTAGGAGAACCACATGGGGGTAGTCCAGAAACCACTGGTCATGAGTAGAGGCTCTGCTTCAACCCTTAGGCCTGAAGGGACAAGAGGAAGTATAGTTCCTGGGACCTGGAAGCACAGAGTCATGGAGAGAAGGCTCCTTGAGAGGAACAGAGTGCTCCCTCCCTCCCCACTCCCCACCACCAAGATTTAAGGAACACCACCAGCTTGAGGCAAATTTGAAAGGAAGGAGTCAGTGGAATCATATCCTGACAACACTCTACCTTCTCTCCCATCTGGTTTCCCATCAGTTGAAGCCAAGTGGAAGTCAGTGAGGCACAGGTAACCACGGATTGAGTCTACACGGGTTAAACTCTCACAGAGAAGAGCAGCGTAGAGAAGTATGGAGAGTGGCTCTAGAGCGGCAAATGAAAGATACTCAGCACCCAGTAACTGGCCCACAGGGGAGCATCATCCGTGAACAATTTTCAGGTAATTTCTTTCCTTATAGAAGTGTCAGCTTTGAGCATCAGAGCACTTGAAGAACCAAGTCTTTCTCTAGGTATAGCTCCTCAAAGTACCTGTCGTTGCTATGAAGACAAACTGGAGTTCTGTGAAAGCAGGGATTTTGTCTATTTTGTTTACTGACTCAGACCTAGAACAGTTCCTGGAACATAGTATGTGTCTATAAATCCACATATAGTCTATTTGTTGAATAAGTGGAACAGAAATATAGTGTACAAATACCTGATGGTCACCCTCCATATTGCTCCATACTCCCTACTGGGTGTTTGTTTCTTCTCCTGCCCTCTTGGCTCAGTACAGCTGCAGTTGCTCCATGAGACTTTGCTGCTCTACACTCCAAGGAGATAGTCCTTTGGTAATGACACAATTCCCCTCTACACTCATATTCCTATTGTGGGCCTGGTTCTCTTAGCTCCATTGAGCACAACTGCCTAATTCAGGTAGATTCAGGTGCTTTTAGAATTGATTCCATTAAATGAAATCTTTGAGAGAAACAGAAAGAAGGTAAGTTCACTTATAGGGCTTTGTGTGACTACCTTCCTCTTGGAATTCTGTAAGGAACAAATACAGGAATTGGGTTTGTTAAGCTCATCGGCAGAAGCCTGTGGAGGGGGATTCCCATTGTGCCAGAGTCTGGAGAGGGACCTAGGAAAGGAGCTGCCTCTGAAGGAACAGTGTTGCAGAGGCTCACATGGCAGATTCAGCAGGGCGTTTGCCTCCTGGTAGTCAGGATGCTCCTGAAGGCAACTGTGGGGCTGACAGAAAGCTCACATGCCACTGGGTCTCTGTGATGCTGCCAAGTCTCTTCAGGTATCTGGGACCATTAGCACTCAGCTGCCTCCATATCACCCACTTTGGTTTCCAAGGAGCTGCAGACTCTTAGAGGTGAAAGATGGGGAACCCCTTTTGGTAACCCGCACTGCCATCATCCTCAAGATAAATATCTTAGAATATTGAAGACTTTGTGATAGATCCTCTTTATAACTGCCTACTGGCCTCCTCCACATTTATCCTTTCCCTCACTTGTAAAATACTCCTCAAAATGAGGCCAATTGTTTTATGTCTTTCAGCATCTGTGTATTAGTGTTGCCTACCCCTTCTGCCTCAGATGGGGTGTCCGTCAATTTAATTGGGATGATGGTTTAACAACCAAGACATTTGGGCAATCCTATCTTTTTTCTTGACCTAAATTAATTAATAAACTTTCACTTTTATATATTAGGAAGTAGTGTATTGCAACAGACACATACATCCCCGATGACACACATCAGAGTTTCACCTAACACTGAACACTTAGCCCATTCTTAAACATAATCCATCTTTCTGAGGATTATTACTTCTCTTAAATTTTAATATCACCCATAACCAAACATGGTACCTGCCCTTACTCCTGACCCTCACCTAAATCCCAGTCTTAACCTGTTCCTGAGTGAGTAAATGAATGAGGGCAGAAATGAGTGAATTGATCGCCAAGCCTAAAATTCTACATGGACATGGACTCTGACCATCACTTCCAGAGGGGCTGCTTAGCTGGGTTCATAGATGTCGATTTTGGCAACAAGTTTTTGAAGGACAAAAGGATGGACTTCGTATTCAATGCAATGATTTCCAGATTTAAAAGAACGTTTTTCTCCAAAAAGGCCAAAGAAGGGTCAGGGCAGCAATACATTCCTTAAACAGAAAAGTAGTCTTGTAGACAAATCCAGGATGATAAATGCCACTCAGAGGTTAACTTAATTACTCTTCCAGCCTGACCTTGACATCTTTTCCTGCCCAGTATTGCCCTTGATTCAAGAGGACTTGTTTTTCCCATTCAGTGTTTGGCATACCAATTATATGTATAAATTGCTACACTAGAAACTAAACCCCATTATTCCAGGCCTTTTTGAATTCAGTAATTATTTTTGAAAATCTGAGCAAAGTCACTTTCTCCCCAGAAAAATGCACATAAATACATACACACATAATTTGCTTACCATTTCATGCATTTTAGTGATCTAAGGACCCCATATTTAGAAGCCATAAATTAGAGATATTACCTACTTAGGTAACTGGCCCCAGAAAGGGAGTCTATTAATGGAACATTCTCCAGGTCAGTTCTTCTTGTTCTGAAAATGTCAGTTCTGGGCTTGCTTTCATTCACTGAATATTCTTGAATCTCTTATATCTGTGGTCACCTGGGCACCATGTCTTTAGGTAATCTATAGCAGAGGCATCGTGAACTATTTAGACCGCACTTACTTGAGGCTCCCCATTAGGTTTAACTCTGCAGAGGGGCATTAGATTTGCTTTCCAGAAACAGATGTTGCATGGGTGAGATAATTAAATCAGTAGGTGGCCAGATTCTTGCAGCTGCTAAGCACCTCATATCCATGCGGATTTGTAGGCTGCTTTCTGTCCTCGTATACAGATACACACCCACTATGAGGTGCTCGTACTTGAACAAGAACACTTTAGATTCATTTATGCTGTGTCATGCATTCCACTAGAATAAATAAGGTAGTAATTACACTTATGTTATGGCTTAGAAAACTGAAGTATTGATCATACAGTGAATTTCCCAAAAATGCACCACAAATTTATGATAGCTAAGATTAACACTCTGCTTCCTGGCATCTCAGAATCATTACCTCTTTCACTAGTGTTTCCAGCTGTGATCTGGGCCTCTGGCCCTTGACCACCCAGCCCACTTCTGTCCCAGAGGTCACCACAGTTCCTCACCGTCATGCCGTCTGAGAGAACGTCTCAGCTATGCTCCATCTCACCCCCACCTCACGCAAACTCCAGGCCTGGCTCCTCTACCTCCACTGGGCAGTTGCTTGAGCCCACAAGTTTCAAATTCCTTTAGTTTTCTTGTACAATGACAGTATTCCCTTTCTCTGGAGCTCAGGAACAGAGTTCCACTCCTTAGCTGTTCCCTCACAGCATGCCTCATCACTGCTCGTCTCTGTAGCTCCAGGTCTACTTTCATGCCCTCATCTTTCCTCCAAGGCAACCATTCTATTAAGACACATCTATTTCATTGGTTGGTTGGTTTGTAGGTGTTTTATAAAATGCATATTGTTGGGGCGCCTGGGTGGCTCAGTCGTTAAGCATCTGCCTCCGGCTCAGGTCATGATCCCAGGGTCCTGGGATCGAGCCCCGCATCGGGCTCCCTGCTCCACGGGAAGCCTGCTTCTCCCTCTCCCACTCCCCCTGCTGGTGTTCCCTTTCTCGCTGCGTCTCTCTCTGTCAAATAAATAAATAAAATCTTTTTAAAAATTGCGTATGGTTTTGTGCACTTGTTTTTAATGTATATGAGTGGTATTGTGTTATTAGTGTG
Organism: Halichoerus grypus; assembly: GCF_964656455.1. Lineage (NCBI taxonomy): Eukaryota > Metazoa > Chordata > Mammalia > Carnivora > Phocidae > Halichoerus > Halichoerus grypus. Next base: position 53,566,837 of record NC_135716.1, read on the forward strand.
CTAAGTTAAAGTAATTGAGTGGCAATGACAGATAACCCCCCAAATTTTAGTGACTGAACACAGTAAAATTTCTTGTTCACACAATGGTATAATGGAGATGTTGCTGGTTGGGTGGTTCTCCTCCAACTAATGATTCAGGAATCCAGGCTCCTTCCTTCTTATAGCTCCACCATCTAGCACAGGCTCCCCCTGTTATGTGGAGGGCTGCTCCATTCAAAATAGCTAGAAAGGGAAAGGAACATGAAAGATCACCAGATGTATGTGGATATATTGTCTGTAATCCACCCTTTTCCCCTCAGAGTTTCAGGCACAAGTGCTCATAAAGGATTTCTTCTTTGCCACTAATTCTTCATTCACCATAGATGCTGGGCCCAAGCTCTACAGAATACATAGACAGATTCTGAAGTGCAAGGCTTTTCCAGAAAATACCCAGTGGCTGAACAAACTTTCATTCATGACTTGTCTTTAAACATTAATTCATTCAACAAATATTGCTCTGAGCTCGTCTCTTTGCCAAGTCCTATACTAAGTTCTTTTGAGGAGAAAAAGGCAATTTTTTTGTGGCAATTGTACATATAAAAAAAGAAGCAAAACCAAGGCAAAGCAACAAAAAAACCCAAGCCAAACAACAAAACAAAACAACAAAAACATGGTTTAATGAAGGTATTACAAAATGCCGCCTCTGCTTAGAAGAGGGTGTAACTAATTTTGAAGAAAGAGTCAGAGAAAGGGTGATATTTATTGCATTTAATTGGGGAGGAAAGAGGTAAGGACATGGCAGAAATAAAGAATAATGTTCCCAAAGCTTGAAAAAGCACAGCAAGTCAATGGGCATGGCGGCAGCATCGGGGGCAGCCAACAAATGTACGGGGCCTTAATGTCAGGTTAGCAGTCTGGACTTTATCCAGACTGGAATCACATTCAGGCTTTAGAAACAGCATAAGAGTTCAAGTGCAGTTTTGCAAGTGAGTTGAAAGTTGTATACTGAAATTTCCTCACTTGCAAAATTCCTTTGACAGTAATTCCTGATTTCCATCTGGCAGTCTCATTGCAAAGCTCAAATAAAATGATAGAAAGTTCTCTTGTACAGTTTAAAGTTGTTTACAGCCAAGAATTTTTATTATAGTTTGTATCCCTCATTGGGAAATATGCTACCCAGGTGAGCCTTTGGCTATTATTACAAACTCCTACATGTTTTATTAATTTTTATCATATTATGTTTTCATGTCTTTTTTCTCTTAGCTCTGTAACTCTCATCTTATACAGCATGAAACAAACATATCAACATATAGTGTGTATGAATATACATCTTCGTTTGTTAATTAGCCTTTAAAATAACTGATAATGACCATACCAATAGATAAACATAGTCTTTGGGACTTGGTGGTCTGTAAAAAAAGAAAAAAAGAAAAACTCTGCTAATTAAGAGGATACTTTAACAATAGAAACTCAGTGGCTGTGTCAGGGGTTTGAGCCAGAACACACAGGACCTCCATTTTCACAAGATTTGTCAGAGCAAGCAGAGGATCCCAGAAAGACCACACGGTAGAAATTAAGAAATATAGGGATAGAACGTTCATTTTATACAATTAAAGATACACATACAGAGCATTGTTATATATTATTCACAGTTAAAATACATGTTTTTAGATGTGTGGAACATGGAAATATATATACTAAGTTTAAGACAGTGGTTGCCTACAAAGGGAGAGTGGTACTTATGATCACAGAATAAGTGGGACTTTGAATGTATTTGTTTTGTTCTATAAAAAAGAAACTTGAACCCATATAACAAAACAATTGTCAGTTGTATAAGGTGATTGTTTAAGTTTTCATTAAATTAGTTGTGGTTCTAAGATTTCTTAGAAAGAGATTAGCTTTTAAGTAGGTTGCAGAACAAATGAATAGAGTATTATGGTGTTGATTTTGTAAAAAAGATATAAAGCACAAAAAATACACAGTGATATATTTGCAGTGTGTCATTTTTGTATGGTAGTATTTTGCAGGTAGGTATTTTTCCCTTTATGCTTTGAATAACAATAATTACAAAGTTAAAATAAAATTACTAAAAAATAGTGATTAAGTTATGTTTCCACAAAACACATAAGTGGTAAGTCCAGGAAGTCTGACTTGAGAGTATATAATCTTAAATGCATCCTTTTACCACCTTGTGACAAAAGGCTTCTGAATCTTTTCTATCTTCTTCATTCCTACTACCTTTTCCCTATTTGAGACCTTAATAACGTCTCTCCTGAGGAGTAACAATAGCCATGTAACTAGCTTCCCCATTTCTACCTCATTCTCTCTAATCCACCCTGCACACAGTTGCTAAATTGTCTTTCTGAAGAGCTATTCTCTTTGCGCCACTTCACTTCCCATAGTCTTCAAGAGAAGTTTCAAATCTACCAGAAAGTACATGAGCACCTTCTTGGTCTTGTTTTTGCGTTAAGCCCTTGCCTTCTATCTCTTGCAACTTTTCCACCTGGACTCTTTTCTCCAGACATAGCAATTCTCCTAGAGCACAATGATATGAGTGAACTGCTGCCTCCCCTTATAATGTATAAGGCCCCCACCCAGCACCCCCTACCCCTTCAGCCTGGCTGACTCCTGGCCATCTTTTATAGATTAGTTCTTTTATGGAAAGCGTTTACTGAGCAATCTCAGCCATTCTTAGCTAAGATAGTGGCAACTCTTGTGTTATCCTGCAGCCAGTATCCACATTCCTATGCTTATCCCTCTGAGATTAATCACTGATTTTTCTGTCTCTCTGACCTATCCTAGTACTTGAGTATCTGATGCTAAGGCTGTGTTTTGTATTTTTTTGAATGAATGAATATGTTTTGCTTTCTTGCTACCTCCTTAGACTGGACTGAGAAGAAGAACGCCCCCTGAAACCCTTGGTCCAGGAATACTGGGCAAACTTGCTGGGGAGACCTTCTTGCATTGAAAAAGCCAGCTCTGCATGACTCAGCTTCTGACGGCTCTTGCTTCAGATCCTTCTAGCTTCTGCAGTACATGAGAGAGGTGACCTACATTCAGAATCACTTTATAATTCAAGAATTAAACTCAAATGTGTAATAGGAAAAGAAATTATCTCAGTATAGGGAAACATCAGTTTTCAGGAAACCAAGATAACAAAAATGAAGGATTGAAGAAGCAAGAACTGCTGACAACAACAGCTGAGAAAGTAGGACAGTTTAGACAAACTTTCTTGGAGGAAAAGGGCAGTCAGTGAATCTGGAATTTTCTACCTTTCCCACATAGCTTTTTATCTGAAAATGACACTTTTTGACTATCACAAGGATATTCATTAATCCTCCAGTCACCACCATGGACACCAAGCCCAAGGTTGGGAGAGGCAAGCGTCCCCAGCGAACATCCAGTAGCTGAATACATTTTAGTCTCAGGTGCATTCTTGCATTCATTCATTCAGGCTTTCCTCCTTTAAGAAACATTTGTGTTTTTTTTTTTTTTAAAGATTTTATTTATTTATTTGACAGAGACAGAGTGAGAGAAGGAACACAAGCAGGGGGAGTGGGAGAGGGAGAAGCAGGCTTCCCGCTGAGCAGGGAGCCCGATGCGGGGCTCGATCCCAGGACCCTGGGACCATGACCTGAGCCGAAGGCAGATGCTTAATGACTGAGCCACCCAGGCGCCCCAAGAAACATTTGTTTTAAACCTTTGCTCTTTGCCAAATCTCAGGCTAGTCTCCGGAGATTTAGGTATAATCAAGTGTCAGTCTCTGCCACAGAATTTACTTCTCCCAACTTTTTAAAGTATGGCAAAGAAACACATAACACAAAATTCACACTTCCAGCAATTTCCAAGAGTACAGTACAATATTGTGGACCATATGCACATTGTGTAAGAGATGCCCAGAAACCAACCACCCCACTACCATCCTGCGTGATTGAAACTCTACACCCACCCAACAAAAATGCCCCTACTGCCCCTACCCCTAGTCTCTGGTACATCATTTCTGTTTGATTATATTAGATACCTCATATAAGAGGAATCATGTGGTATTTGTCCTGTAACTGGCCTGTTTCACTTAGCACAGTGTCTTCCAGGTTCATCCATGTTGTAGCATATGACAGGACTTCCTTTTTCTTAAGGTTGAATAATATTCCATTGTATCCATCCATTGATGGATATTTAAATTCTTCTACCTCTTGCTTATTATGATTAATGATACTATGAACATAGCTGTGCAACTACCTCTTTGAGATCTTTTTTTTCCCAATTCTTTTAGATATATATCCTAAAGCGAGAATGATGGATCATATAGAAATTCTGTTTTTAAATTTTTGAAGAACCTCCATACTATTTGCTACAGTGGTTGAACCATTTTACATTCCTACCAACAGTGCACAATTTCTCTACATCCTCGCCAACCACTGACACTTGTCTTTTTTTTTTTTTTGATAAAAAAGGTAAGAGGTGTCTCATTATGGTTTCGATTTGCATTTTCTCTGATCATTATGTTGAGCATATTTTCATATGCTTGATGGCCATTTGTATTATCTCCTTGGAAAAATATCCTTGCATGTGAGAAGTATTTCAGTATTTTATATACTTGAGTAATTTTTACCACAACTCTATGAAGTAGGTGTTTTTATTATTCCTGTTTTTTTAGGTAAAGAAACTGAGGCACAAGGAAGTTGAATAATAAATTCCTTTAACTTTACAACAACCTTATTGGAATAATTACCTAAGGCAGGTATTGTTACTATAATTAAAGTTAAGGAAACCAAGCCAAAGAGTCCTTAAGCGATTTGCCTACGGCCATGAAGCATAAATCTTCCTTCCACGATATTGTGGTTAATAATGGATAAAATCTAAAACTTTTTAGTACTTTCACTTTGTATAAATTCTTCTTCTGAAGACCTTTTTTAGGCAAAGATGTTTCTGCAGAAAGGACAAAGATCACTGAGCATTAGCAAAGTAAGAATGCACACTACTGATCTCTTGATTTATAGAAAGAGATATACATGCACATTATTCATGAAGCAGAAGAGAACTTGGACCTCTGATATATGCTATGGTTTTGTGTTAGCTTCAAGATCCCCCAGGCCATAACACCCATACTTGTGGACAACTCTTGCTGTGGATGTCCTCTCTACAGGAAGGGATCCGTGAGCACATTCATGGCTACTCCAACTCTTGGTCCAAACTTCCTGAGGCTGAAACCTAATGCTGTGGTGGGCACAAGGGAGGAGCCTAGATTTAGATTAAACAGGCTCCTGAAAGGGTGCTAATGTGAAGACTCAAGCAATATTCTAAAGGAAATGGTCCGGGATCGTAATCTTTGATTTGATATGCTAGGTTGGGTTCCATCACAGAAGCAAGACATAGTGCAATGTGAGCATAATGCTGGAGCAGGTAAGGAGCCACATGATCTTTATGCTCTCCTATTGCTCCAGGGTTCTTCACGTTCCCAGTAATGGTAATGAGCTGGTCCTGCAGGAGTACTAAGTGGCCTCAGCTGGTAAGATCAAAGGGCTTCTAAACCCTGGAAACAGGGGTAATGGTATTGACTCTACCCAGTAGTTCAGGGGCTGAAAGGGAATGTGACTGGGGGTTTAGTTGCCAAGAGGCAGGTTTTCAATTGAAGGTTGTTGGATCAAAACCTGGAGAGTGTTTCTGGCAAAATATGGAATTATCTCTTGCCTGGTTGTTAAAAAACTTTTGAATTGGTCTCTGAACCAATCCCTTCTTTATACTCCCATTGGGACCACCTACATGTAACATGTAACTTTTCTGCTTAACGCTCTTTAAAGATGTCCATTACCAACAGGATAATGTCCAATTTTCTTAGCATGACACATGCATCTCTTCATGATCTGACTTTTACCAAGATTTCCAGCTATAAATATCACCAATTTCCATGTTATGATTTACTCTTTAGTGATATCAATTTGCCTGAGGTCACCCAGTCTGCTATGTTCTTTTTCTTCTTCAAACTTATATTCACATTGCCATCTCTGCCTGCCCTTTCCCTTTGTTTTCTAGCTATCTCTCTCATATCCTTGCATTTTGAATTCTGATGTCACCTCATTCAAGAGCATCTCTTTACTCAACTCCTTCCTCCATGACTACCACAGTTGTTTGTCTTCTGTGATCCAATACTCCTCTCTGTGCATATATATGTTATTGCAGTAGCTATGAGCTATCCTGGTACAGGGTAAGTACCAATAAATACGTGTGGAATTGAATTAGCATTGCTTATTCTCTTTAATTTCTCCTTGGGATATTGATAGCTTGTGCCTAGCTAAAACTGGATTCAAATATCAACGCATGGTAATGAGCTTCTTCTACTCTAGATGTGCCATGTTCACCCCAATGACATGGACCCTTCTTGGAGCCTCTTAGTCCTCCACCAGGTGCTGGTCCTCATGGAGCCTTTTCCAGAGGCTTATTAACTTTGTGAGCAGTATGTTGAGTGCCCACTCCTTGTCATCTGCTCCCAGGGTTCAGAGTTGTGGGTGACATCTATCTATATATTGGCTTGGTTGACAATCAGTCCATTTCTTCTACTTTTCCTGAACTTGTGAAGAGGACTGGTCCCTGATCTCTGTTCCTTGGGAGTTCATGTCAACCACTTTTTGCCCATGCCAGAAAGGGACCTATATTACTCTACCTGGCTACCATAACAAAATACTACAGACTGCATGGCTTGAACAACAGAAATTTATTTTCTCACTGTTCTGGAGGCTGGAAAGTACAAGATCAAGGTGCTAACAGGGTTCTATTTCTGGTGAGGATCCTTTTCCTGGCTAGGAGATGCCTGCTTTGTCCTCACATAATCTTTCCTCTGAGCTTGTGTGTGTGTGTGTGTGTGTGTGTGTGTGTGTGTATTTGAGAGAGAGAGAGAAAGAGATTTCTGGTGTCTCTTCTTATAAGGACAGTAATCCTATCAGATCATGCCCCCACTCTTATGACCTCATTTAACCTTAATCACTTCTTTGGAGGCTCCATCTCCAAATACAGGCACATTGAGGGTTAGGGCTTCCACATTCAGTTGAAGGTGGGGGACACAAACATTCCATCTATAACATGGCCAATTTTCAGAAGTCTGTGCAATGGTAATCATAAAGCTGAGCTGCTGTGAGAGCTGACCTGTGAATGTTAAAATAAGAACTGAAGCCAGAGCTAGAGACAAGCCAGTCCTAAGCATGGAGTTTGGTGAGCCATGAACTTAACTATTAATGGGAGCAGGGCAGGAGAGAGGAAGATAAAATTTGGATTTCATGACATATATAAACTCATATTTCTGTACCAACTTCGTTAACTATGACTGGGCTGGCCTATCTACTACTTTATAGGTGTGGAAATTGAAAGCACATCTTTTTAATGAACGGCATGAGAACATTGTCGCGTCTCTACCTACTATACCAGTCAAACTGATAGTTCAGTTCAAGTTCTTTAATATGTGACTAGATTGATAATTAGGAGCATGGAATCAGTGTATTTGTGCTGAGAAAGCAGACCTGAGCAATGGATCTAAAAGAAAGTATCAACTAGGCTGTCCTGAAGTCTAACTAGGGGGGAAAAAAGATTCCAAGAAAAAATGTATAGAGTACATACAATCAAGAAAGAACATCACTTTATTTCTCTTATATTTGGAAATTGTAACAGTAGGTCTGACTTTTTTTTTTTAACCTAACCTTATTTTTTAAACCTTATTTTGTCTTTTCTTTGATTTATTTAGAATAAAGATGTTTATGGTAACAGCTCAGTTGACATTATTTTAATGATTGGAATTCATGCTTCAATTTCTCATACAAACTCTTGTCCTTTGTTCATATATCCTCAGTTTTATTATTAGTATGGACAATTATAATAAAGATGCAAGTAGTGTCTACCATACCGGACATTTCCCTCAATGTAGAAAGTTCTATTGGACAGTGTTGCTATAGACAAAGTAATGCTGCACTGTGTGTTAGGAGGTCTGGGTCCATTTCTCAGTTCTATAACTTACTAGCTTTAGCAACATCGGACTTCATATCTATAAACCTTAGTTTCCTCATCTAAAAAATGGAAATAATAATGATAACCTCCTTCGGAAGGTTTGGAAAACTGAAAACAGTCAGCAGAAGTGATTGGCATGTTATAGATGTTTGATCAATCACATTACTCAGTGGTTAAAAGCATGTTCCAACTCTGGAGCCAGACTATGTAAATTTGAATCTTGGTCTTGATACTAACACTTACTGGCTCCGTGATCTTAGTCAAATTACTTAATGTTTCTGTGTTTCAATTTCTTCATTTGTAAGTTGAAGATTATAATAGTAACAATCTATAGGATTTTTAAGAGGACTGAATATCTAAATACATGTAAAGCTCCTAGAACATAGTAAGCACTCAATAAATATTAAGAAGGACAAGGCAATGATTAGTTCAGAATATATTAGAATATTCTTGATATCTAAACCATTTAGAATCGGGATTCTTAACCTACTGTATTTCTAGATGAACTTCAGAGAACCCATGTACTCTGAGTTTAAATAAATTTAAATGCATATGCGTTATGTGCATATTTCTGGATATCTGGTGTTCATCCATTTCTTGACCTGAGACCAAGAAAAGAAGTAAGGGCTGTTTAGAAGGGCTTTTTTTGGTTGTATCCAAGGGAATCCTTTATCCAATGTTGATCTGCTCTCAGCAACTCACTCTCCCTGATGACTTTCCTGACAGTAGGGTTTATACTCGGCGTCTGGGTTCTGAGGAATACAAGAAAATTGCTTTCCCACAAATGAGATATTTCACTTCAGTTCTCTGAGCTTCAGGCTCTTCATCTATAAACTGGAGATGTGGACATGATAACTGTTCAATAACACTGGAAATCTAACATGTTATGATCCCACCACAAATGAAGTGCTGTTACTAAAATGGTCACTGTATCAAGGACATTGGACAGATTTTAAGTAAAAGCTAGACCAATATTGCTGTATTAAGTCTTTTTTATCATTAAACAGAAAATCTAGAGCAAGGAGCACTTAAACATAGCAGGCCTTTGAGCAGAGAAGCACCGCTTGCTGCTTAGCAACCTCCCAGGCTGCAGAGTGCAAATAGAAAACTGCAGGACAGCTGAGCAGTTTCCAGAGGCAAAAACGAGGCAGCTCAGGGTTTTTTCTGTAGAAGGGATGCTTTAGGATACAATAAAGCATTGCCTAGACAATGCAGCCGAGTTTTGGTCATAGGCAAAAATCTCTGTTAGCCGCACTGTGAGGATGTGGTGAACTGAAGTGTGACATCCTTTTTAGCACAAATGAATTTGGAAGAATTTGAGTCTGAGATCTATGGTAAACAGAGACAGTTCTGCAGCCAATAACCAGCCCTAAATGTTTGCACATATGTGATTCTAATTTTTTTATCACAAAATATTTGTATATAGCAACAACCATTATTTTTGAGCCAAAAGATCTATAAAGTATGTTATTTTTAAAAATGTAGGTTTAAATAGAAAATCCTTTGAAAGACACATCTGTAGTCATTTTGCTGAAAAATGAAATATTTCCATTTATTCTCTTTTTCTTCATACCTGTATATGCCTAAATTATCTTTTCTCTATATCACAGTATACTTCCTTAAGAAACCATTTTTCCTTTTTTTTTGTTCCTGCTAACAATTCTAAATGTTTGTAAGTAAAATTCCATCATAGGGTAAAGATGAAGAGAATCTAATTATTTTCTAATCCAGATGAAATTTGTAAACCACGTATCATCTGCCAGTCTTATAGTGGCAGGATATATAAATATACATATATATATTTATATATAAATTCACATTATATGTGTGTATGTATGTATGTATATATATATAAATTTGAAGGAAAAGGAAGGAAGATTTCTGGTCTTGGAACTTTTCTGGTTATCCAGTTTATCTGGGACCACTCTCATGTTCTCATCATGATTTCATTCTCAGCCAATATTACTGACCCAAATATTTCTAAGTGACAGATTGTTCTGTCTCAGACATGACATGTAAATTGCTTTCCCTCTACTGAGTCAGGAGTCACACAAAATCTTTTCTGAAATTCCTATTAAGACCATAGTTGTCATTCATCTCTGATTATATGTAGTGTGTGTTTGCCTTTCATTTGACCTCTATCCCTGTTAGATTCAGGATTTCACTTTTTTCTCAATATCACTAATAATAGCCTTAGTTTACCGGTGACTATCAAACATAAGCCAACCACAGGGGCCAGAGGAAACAGAGGAAGTGCCCAGAGTTACCTGATGCTCTGCGAGTAGCACATATCTCCACAGACTTTCTAGAGTGGAGGCGAGAAAAAGTAGAGTCAGACTTTAACAACATAAGGAGTGCACAGAACCAAGAGGGTCCCAAATGAAAAATGGCTCCCCCCACCAAAAAAAAAAAACTGTTAATTTTCTTCCCTTGCCTCTACCCAGAGAATGGGTCAGGTGGAAGGAGGGAGCTGTTATCTAAAGACTTTGGGAAGTTTTCTAAGTACCATCCAAAGTAATTTTCCTTTCCCCACATCTAGGGGCGTTTTGTCGCCCACATTACTGGAGGGACACATGCAGTGATGTAGGTGTGCCTCATCCCTTCAGCACTGCCTAGATCATAGCCAACACAGCTAGAATAATGCAGATCAAGACCTGGGAATTTAAGGATTGCAAGTTGAGCAAGAAGAGAGGAATCAAAAACTGTTTTCAAGAAGCACAACAGCACTGATTTCACTTAAATGAACCAGCATGGGTCAGCTTGGGACACAGATCAGCATAGGACCCGAAGGCAGATCAAAACAATGACTCAGAGCGAGAGCGATGAGAAGGAAGCAGACCACAACTAGGCTTAGAGTTAGAGACGAAAGGATGTTACCTACAACTGATGAACAGAGGGTAGATGAAGACAGTTCATGATGCAGAGTAAATTCTTCTCAAGTAATTATTTTCCTTTCTTTTAAAAATGAAATCTCAAATAGAAAATTCTATAGGTTCTTGAGTGAATATCATCAAAGTCCTCATTCTATTCTTTTCCTTGCTCCTTTTCAAGGAGGAGAAATACTAATTTGGGAGACAGATTTCAAGAAATTGTTTGAATTATACTTAGGAGGTAGAATCACTGAAGGCAAATGACTTAGGAAAAGTGGCAGCTCCCTGTGGCCCAGCCGAGTTTGCCAGAGTTCCCTTCTCTAGGATTTCAGGTAAACGTTCCACCTAACAATTGTTCTTTTGAACAGTTCGACATAGGTTTGTTTAAACAAGACAGGTGATTGCATCAGAACTGGGATGAGATCACAATGCTATTATGGTTGTGTTATGCCCAGGGAAGCCCAAAATATATGAACGTGACTCCAGACATAGCAATGCCTCCTGGGAAGGCCTCTGAGAGAAATATTTGGCAAAGAAAGTCAGCGTAACAGTCAATTGATAGGTGGAACTTTTACCTGAAATCCAAATGGTCCACATGGCAAGGTTGGGTCCTAGGTCTCGGGGAGTGGACCAGGTGCTGAGGACTGCTGAGGTGGGCCTGGCATCTGGGTTCACGGCTGCTGGCCGGGAGGCTGGGGCTGCAGGGGCCAGCGTGGTGCTGGGGTGGGCTGGGAGCTTCCATCCTGGGGAGCTGCCTGGAGCCTGGTGGTGCTGGTGTGGGCCCAGAGCCAGAGTCTGCGGGAGCCCGCCCTGAACTTGGGGCACAGGAACCACGTGGGGTCCAGTGAGCCAGCCAGCGCTGGTAAAGTGGGTCCTCATTTCACTTTCCTTCTCCCACAGGGAGGGTCTCTGTTGGTGCTGGGGTGCTGGTGCTGGAGGAGTGCCAGGGGTAACGTGAAGCTGCCTCGCCTAGCTGCTTCAGTGAGTTTTCTTACTCGCACTACCCAGGTGCTATAATCCGTCACCTGGAATCCTTAGCTTCTGTAAAGTTATTTTTGAGAGTGAAGAGTTGTTCCAACTGATGTTTCTGGGAAGAGAGGAGCACTGGAAATTCCTAATCTGTCATCTTGCATCTTGATCATGTCATGTCTCCCACACCAGTTTTCATCGGAGTCTTTCTAATCCAGGTGTAGTTATTTCTCATTGTGGTTTTAATTTTTGCATTTCCCTAATGGCTAATGATGATTCATCTCTGTTCGTGTCTTATGCCTATTTTCTAATTGAAAGGTTTTTTTAATTGTTGAGTTTTGAGAGTTCTTTATATATTCTAGATACAAGTTTTTTTGTCAGATATGTGGATTGCAAATATTTTCTCCCAGTCTGTAGCTTATCTTTTTATCCTCTAACATCCAGTTACTGAAAAGTGTATTTTTCCTCCACTGAATTTTCTAGCTCTTATGTCCAAATTCAACTGGGCATGTTTGTGTGGCTCTATTTTGGGGTTCTTTATTCCACTATGTAGTAAGTCATCTGCAGAATTATTTCTCTAACTTTCTTCTTCTTTTTAAAAATCGTTTGTTATTCTATTGTTTGCCTTTCCATATAAACTTTAGAGTAAGATTTTCTAGATGTACAGAGATCTTGGGATTTTGGAGAACTTGCATTAAACCTATGTTTCAATTTGGGAAGAATTTTCATCTTTACTCTGATGAATCTTCCAATCCATGCACACAACATGCCCATCTATTCAGAGCTTTGATTTCTTGCATCAGTATATTGTAATTTTTAGCATGCAGATCTTGTATGTACTTTTTCATTTCCTCTTTTTAGTTTTTACTTACCTATTTCATTTTTGGGGAGTGATTGTAAATGGCATCATGTTTTAAATTTTGGTCTCCACATATTTGTGGCTTGTATATAGAAATATGATTGATAGGAATGTGTTGATCTTGCATTCTGTAACCTTGACAAATTTTGTTTTAGGAGATTTTTTCTTTTGTGTGTGTGTGTGTGTAGATTCATTGGTACTTTTTACATAGACAATCATGCCATCTGCAAATAGAGACAATTGTATTTCTTCTTTTCCAATCTTTATGCCTTTTGTTTAGGAAAGAGTATTTTTGCTCTATGGGACATAACAATCCCTTCAAAGCCCTTCTCATAACAGCTACTCCTGGTAGACAGACATTATGAGTATTACCTAGTTGACTAGGAAGAACTTCAGGCTCTTTTTTTGACTGCATTTAGAGAAAAAGCAATTTCCACAAAATGCTTGAATTGAAGGACAAACGTCAGTCGTTTGCTTCTTCTCACATATTTGTGAGGGCAGATTTATTATTCTGTCAAAAAGGAATCCCGTCATGAGTACTAGCCTACCCTGGCTCTGAAGACTTTACCCAAATCCTGGATTAGTCCTTCACTAATGAATGCCAAGCTCCATTCAGACTAGTGTGTAGGGCTAGGATTAAGACAGCTTGCTGTACCAGATACCTGTTGTGCTGCTCCTATGAAACTTTCTCTGATCCTTCCATGTAGAATTATTCCATCTTTTGTGAGTTCCCATAAAAATATATACCTTTTTGAGAGCCTTTCATCACGTCCTTCCTCTGTCTATCTTTCTGCCTACTCAGGCATATACTTCTCCTCTAATCCTTACTCTTTTCACTGAGATTATAAGAAAAGGTTCTGTGTCATTCCTGGTTTGTTTTGAAATTTCTGCTAAGACAGAAGCCTGCCTCAAATCCCCTAATCCTTGGTGGAGGCCATATACCTGGGTGAGCCCTTTTCCCCTTATTGATCTCTGTATGAAGCCACTGGCTTATATCATCAAAGACAGATACACACAACTGCCCTAGAATCAAGACTATTTTTCTCATCTGCCTACCATCCCCATCAGAAGCAATGCCTCCACCATAAGATTGGGACTCTCAGAAATATAAACTAACCTATATCAACTCAATGGAGACTGCAATTTGAACCTGTTGACTCTCTTTTTTAAATATTTTATTTATTTATTTTTAGAGAGAGAGAGTGCACTCGTGGGCAGGTGGAGGGACAGAGGGAGAGGAAAAGAATCTCAAGCAGACTCCATGCTGAGCACAGAGACCCATATGGGGCTCAATTCCATGACTAAGAGATCCTGACCTGAGCCAAAACCAAGAGTTGGACGCTTCACTGACTGAGTCACCTAGGCACCTCTGAACCAGTTGACTCTCTTTTTAGAAATCAATCTGTCTTGACACATGAAAAAGTGTTCAACATCACTCGGTATCAGGGAAATCCAAATCAAAACCTCAATGAGATACCACCTCACACCAGTCAGAATGGCTAAAATTAACAATTCAGGAAACGACAGATGTTGGCGAGGATGCGGAGAAAGGGGAACCCTCCTACACTGTTGGTGGGAATGCAAGCTGGTGCAGCCACTCTGGAAAACAGTATGGAAGTTCCTCAAAAAGTTGAAAATAGAGCTACCATACGAACCAGCAATTGCACTACTGGGTATTTACCCCAAAGATACAAATGTAGTGATCCGAAGGGGTACATGCACCCCAATGTTTATAGCAGCAATGTCCACAATAGCCAAACTATGGAAAGAGCCAGGATGTCCATCAACAGATGAATGGATAAAGAAGATGTGGTATATATATATATATATATATATATATATATATATATATATAACACACACAAATATGAATATATATATTGGAATATTATACAGCCATCAAAAAACCCAAAATCTTGCCATTTGCAATGACGTGGATGGAATTAGAGGGTATTATGCTAAGTGAAATAAGTCAGTCAGAGAAAGACAAGTATCATATGATCTCACTGATATGAGGAATTTGAGAAACAAGACAGAGGATCATAGGGGAAGGGAGGAAAAAATGAAACAAGATGAAACTGGAGAGGGAGACAAACCATAAGAGACTCTTAATCTCAGGAAACAAACTGAGGGTTAATGGAGTGGTGGGAGGTGGGAGGGTTGGGGGGCTAAGTGTTGGAGACTGGGGAGGATATGTGCTATGGTGAGCGCTGTGAATTGTGTAAGACTGATGAATCACAGACCTGTACCTCTGAAACAAATAATACATTATATGTTAAAAAAGAAGAAGAAGAAGATAGTAGGAAGGGAAAAATGAAGGGGGGGGGGAAATTGGAGGGGGAGATGAACCATGAGAGACTATGGACTCTGAGAAACAAATTGAGGGTTCTAGAGGGGAGGGGATGGGGGTTGGGTTAGCCTGGTGATGGGTATTAAAGAGGGCAAGTATTGAATGGAGCACTGGGTGTTACACGCAAACAATGAATCATGGAACACTACATCAAAAACTAATGATGTAATGTATGGTAATTAACATAACATAATAAAAAAAAGAAAAAAAACTAATGATGTAACATATGGTGACTAACATAACATAATAAAATAAAATTAGAAAAAAGAAATCAATCTGTTTTGATAATTACATTTTTTAAAATTTTATTTTTATTTTATTATGTTATGTTAGTCACCATACAATACATCATGAGTTTTTGATGTAGTGATCCACGATTCATTGTTTTTCGTATTACATTTTTTCTACTTCTCCATAGCTTGCCTATCTCAACAAGGAAAAGAATATCTTTGCCTTAAAAAAAAAAAAAGTTTCTGGGGTTATGGTGGTTCATTATCCGCACTCTATTAAGGCAAAAACTTACTTAAATCAACTAAAATTTATTTAAATTAATTTATTCTGTCCATCTGGATGTAACATCTTAAGTAATTTCAGATGGGCATCCGCTGGATGGAAATATAATTTCCTTGTTCAAAAGTATTATACACCCTACTATGTACCCATTGATGTGATGGGTACTTAAGCAAAGAGATGTGTTAGACATGGTTTCAGGCCTCTTGGAGTGTACAGTCTGCTTGATGACACAACATGCAAAAATGCTCCATTCATCCTTGCTCTATGATTAAAACTAGTTGTGACTCATGACCTGCAGATGCCTTCTTTATAGTTAGCTTTTCTAGAATGTTTCTTCTGGGTTAGTTTTCTAAGCTGTTGATTGATTGATTGATTGATTGATTGCTCCAATTTGCTTTGTTGTATGTATCAAATGGGTCACTTCTTCAAGGGTGCTATAGTCCAGTCTAATAAGCAAGCAGGTGTTGAGAGATGTTGGGATTGCCCTGCCAGTCATGATCTCTGGATTCGCTTCTGTGTCACTCATGATCAGCCCGTGAATGCTTTCACTGAAAAGCCAACATGAAAAATGACTGCTGAGTGAGTTCCTTAATGCTGTGTTACCACACATCATCTGCAGGTGGGTTGGCTACAGAACCGCTAGTTGCCTGGAAATCATCTTAGATTTCTAGGAGCTCTGGGTCAAACTGGGCTTGTCACGGAACTGACTCTCCCTCTCCTGATACCTTGCAAATTTCAGATTACATTCTACTTTCAAACATTTACTGGATGTAAGATTTAATGTATCCTGCCTTCAAGATACTTATAGTTTAGGGAAGGGGCAGAAAATACATGTAATCAGCTGTACCACAAGATATCATGTTGTAAATGCCATCGAAGAGATGCCAACAAAGTCCTCAAGGGACCTAAAGGTGAGAAAGATTAATTCTGAGCTGGAGATTATGGAGGAGATAGGAGAGTTGGAGGGCTATGTTATAGTCTGAGTAGGATGGTCACAGATAAATTTTGTAGAGAGGGCTTTCCAAGCAAAGAAAATAGAGAGTAAAAGCATAGCAGTAAGAGAGAAGTTTCTGCAAGATAATGAGTAATCTGAACTGGCTGGATTTGAGTGGTGATAGGACACTCGACATTTATATTAGAGTTCGTGTTTAGGAAAAAAAAAATTGGACATTACTATGTGGCGAATCAAGTGTTCTTATGGGGGGGATGCTGTTATAAGGTTGTTGTTTAAAAAAACCAACTCAGGAAGCAGTGGAGAGCATGAACTGGATAAACAGAGAAAGAGAATTCATTTGGGATCTACTGTTTCATTCATGTTGGAGGTAACAGAACTTTCTCTAGGTCGATTGTTGTGAACACAGAAAGGTGAGATGAACAGGTCAGCATTGAAGACTTTGGGCATAACCGGAGCCCTCAGGTGTTTTTTCATTTCGTTTTGCTTTGTTTTTTTGATGCTTGGTATCTAATGGGCACCTTTTAAGAGTTAGATCATCACCGTTCAGTAGAAATGTAATGAAAGTCATAAATGCAAACAGTATGTGTAATAAAAAATTTAATAGCCACATTGAAAAAAAATATGTAAATTTAATTTTAATAATTTTTAACTCCAATCAAAAATATGATCATATCAACACTTAATCAATATAACAATATTGATGAGATATTTTCATTCTTTTTTTCTTATCCCAGTCTATGAAACCAATGTGTACTTCATACTTAACAGAATACTTCAACTCGGACTAGCCCTATTTCCAGCGCTCATTAATGACATGGGCTAGCTAGTTGCTACTTTATTGCATAGCACAGACTTGAGTCTCCTTTTACTTATCTACTTACTTCTAATCTCCTTTTGCTAATCTGCTATCTACTTAAATAAACTTTACTGATCTACTTAACCCATTGTAACATATTAACCTCTTTCAGTGACTCTGAGCTCCCAGGAAGGTAGCCTGGTTTTATGGATGTTAAGGTTCTAGGGCACGGCAGAGTTTCTAACAGAAGTTAAGACCTCAAAGAATGATTGTTACCCAAGTGAAGCAGAGAATGCTGATATGGAAGCCGAGATGTGGATGTAGGTGTAGCAAGAAAAGAACGATTTATCCTTCTTAGCCTGACTCAATCCTGAGTTAGGAAACTGAATATCCCCCACTACCCCCGTTGAAGCAAAGGTGACTAAAAAAAGGACAAGGTGTTCTATTCATCCTCATATTTATATCAAATATTCACAGCCAAGGAATCTGTATGGACAAAATTGCTTGGATCCAGCGATGAAATGTTCATTAAAAATATTTCGCATTTTCACTACGCTCAAAAAAAGAAAGCCTCATGGCTGAAATGTATTTCTCTATTAAAAGTGGCCTTAATATTTTTTCATTTTTGAAATGTTTCCCTTTAATGTCATACAACCGATATCCTTTTTCTTTTCCCTATTGCATTAATCATATTTTTTATTTTCATTATCTTAAGATGTTTTGCCATCTTAAAAAATCTTGCCATCTGGGGAGAGACTGCCCCTCCCAGGGCTGGCCAATTCTTAGAGCTAGCAGAGGGCTTGGCTGGCGGTGCACCTTTCAAATGCAAACCCACCAACCTGGGCGTTTATTCACCCACCCAACTTCTATTAACTTACACATCAAGCCAGTATTTCCCCTGCCCTAAATCATCCCACGGTCAGGTACCAGGCAGCTGGAGACTGCTCCTGCAGCTGAAAACCTCCAGAATTATTCAAAATAGCCAGTCCTAAATTGTTTCCCTGCCTTGCCTTGTCTTTCCTGTGGAAATACCAAAAAAAGCCTGCAGCTTTCCCCTGGCTCGGGCTTCTGCCTCCCGACCAAACCCTGGTGCTTTGCATGCGGCCTGGCAGGATGTGGTGTGCCTCCTTCTCCAGAGAATGTAAGTAATAAATTCTTCTTTCAGTCACTTTGGCCTCTGTGTTGTTACTCAGTCACCTCCATAAATCAGAATCCCAAGAGCACGAATGAGACACAGACACGACTGCTTTTCTGTCTCAGTTATTTTATATTTCAGTTATTTTGGACACATATTTTTACTGGAACGTAAATTCAGAACCCAAGGTAAAAGGAACGTCAGAGGACTTAAACTGCGCTCACACAGTGAACCGAAATGATAGCTTTCAGGGAATAGGGCAACTGAGCCGATGAGGGTTGTGGGTGATGAGAAAAAAGGAAACACTATTTAAACGTTCCTCTAAAGTACATTATGAAGGCATCAAGGCACTAGGATGTGGCTTATGTATCTAGTACATGCTGGGTATTTTCCCTATCCCCTCTCATTTAATCACCTTTAGGACACAGGTGGGACCCAAAAAGGTAAATGACTTTCTCAAGGTCAAACAACTAGGTGTAGCTGGATTTGAACCCAGATGCTTCCTAGACCCCCAACTGGTGCTCTCATTGCTGCACCACATTCTCCCTTTCTGAGAGATAGAAAGTCAGGAATGAAAGAGTCAGCCTAGACATGCGGAGGCTTGCAGCTTTCGGGATTTTTTCTTATTCTGAATGCCTGATGCGTGGCATGTTTTAGATACAGTATTTAGAAGCCAAGAATCCGGGGGGAGGGGTTTCACAGGTAAGAAGTATAGCGGTTTAGACTCATGTGGAAGACAATGATGGACATTGAAAGCCAAGAGGTCTTTCTTGGACTGGGAGAGGAAGCACTTCGGGCTCCTGAGGTCCGACTGGAACGCTGGTGACAATTGGAAGAATTCTGTAGAGGAGAGGGAAATAGCTGCCAAAACAAATTGAGAAGAAAAGAGAGTGGCAACTTTTTTTTTTTTTTAAGGACAACTTATGACTCTATGGTCTAATTTATTAATTTTCTCAAGTCTACTGTAATAGTGCTATAACTCAGTCTGTATTTATGAATTTTTAATGGAAACAGAGGCTCTGATCCTTCAGATGAAGAAATAGAATTTGGGGGTTTCAACCTAGGCAGTGAGTGAAAATATGAGCAATGCAGTATAACAACAGAACACTTACCTTCATAGCTGCTGGAGAAGAATGAATCATGTAAAGATACTTCTTCCAGAATAAAATACTTTATGTCAACACATTTTTCACATGGATAAATGAGTAGAAAAGAAAAGCAGGACGGAGATGAATAATACATTACAGGAGAGGCAAAGAAAACTAGTGCCTCCAGGAGGTTTAACTTCTTGTCTCAACAAAAGGGTGTGACATTGGACTAAGAGGGAGAGATCATTGGAAGTTTGGGATTAAATGGAAAGTGAACATTTAGTTTGATTCTCCTAAGCGATTTTTGAAGTTATTTTGCATCAAAATGTTTATGAATAGTTTAATGGATTCCGATGGTGCTCACTGACGACCTTCTTGACTCTTCAGACCATTACAAATTTTTAAAAACTTCAAGGTGCAATTCCCCAAAGTTTAAACTTAGACATAATTGGATTTCTAATGCTTGGAAAATGTGGATGAACTATTTTAAGTTCAAGAGAAATGTGAAGATGAAGTGACATAATGTGGATTTAGCAGGAAGATTCTTCCTGTGTTTCCCAGCTACGACTCGGCTAAATACACTGCATTCGTAGATTACTGGAAAGTAGCAGCTATCATAGAAGAAAGGGTATTCCTGTACTGAGTGCAGCAGTGAACACTGGAAACGGGACTCATTGCTTCTAAAGAGGAGCTATTTCAGTTTCCTTTCACTTGTGTATTTTTTTGTACGGTGCAAGAATATATAGTGTGACTTCTAGATGTTCCATTCTTTAGAACAATTTATTCTAGAACACATTTTGTTCTCCAGTGAATTTAAAATGGCTAAAAGAAACAGAGTTTTCTAAGATTGGGGAAAGGAAGTAAAAAGGGAGAGACACGCAGGAGGAATTAAGATACGTGAGTCACTTGCTCGTGAGCTTCGGGAGTGTCAGAACTAAATCAGTCCTCCCCTTAGTACCAAGGCAAGGCAGTGATGACATAATTAGAGCTTAGCACTAAGGACAGGTTTGCCAGGAGACACCTTCCTCCTTTGTGTTTGGTTTTATTTCCTTCTGGAAGAACATCCAGATTAAGGCACTTTGTGAAAGGATCCACGCTCCGATATTTTTCTTACAGTCTAGAGAACTTTAAGTTCTAAGGGAACAGAAAATCTAAAATATGTGAGATATTTTCTACCTGCCAATATTGAATGTAAATGTAAAAATCTGAATGATAATAAAATTTCTTTTGCTTGTAAAATTTTCTGCTTTTCTGTGACCTCTTCCTTCCCTTTGTTTTCTCATTTCACCAAGGGAATTGCATATGAAAAAATTAAAAATAAAATAACTAAAAGACCTCATATACAGTATAGTAATGGTGTTAGGCTTTGAAAGAAATTATAGAGTATTTGATCCAGTTATTTATTATTGAGTTGTTGGAGTTCTTTATATGTTTTGGAAATTAATTCCTTATTACATATATGATTTGCAAATATTTTCTCCCATTCTGCAGGCTGATTTTTCATTCTGTTGATTTCTCTTCTGTGCAGAAGCCTTTTAGTCTGATGTAGTCCCACTCATCTAGTTTTGCTTTTGTTACCTGTGTTTTTGGTGTCATATCCCAGAAAAACATCACAGCAGCTGTGGAAAACAGCGTGGAGGCTCTTTGAAAAGTTGAAACTAGAATTACTGTATGATCCAGCAACCCCTCTTCTGGGTATAAATCCAAGGGAAACAAGAATCTGGAAGGCGTATCTGCACTCAGACATTCAGTGCAGCATTATTCCCAATAGCCAAGACATGGAAACAATGCAAGTGTCTATTGGCAGAAGAAGGGATAAGGAAAATGTGGTCTCCATATTCAATAGAATATTATTCAGGTTTAAAAAAGAAAGAAATCCTGCCATTTGTAACAATGTAGATGAACCTGGAGGACATGATGTTGAGGAAAATAAGCCAGTCATTGAAAGACGAACACTCCATGATTCTACTTATACGAGGGACCTAAAATAGCCAAACTCATAGCGGCAGAGAGTATAATGGTGGCTGCAGGGCTGGAGGGTGGGAGCAGTAGAGAGCTGTTGTTCAATAGATATAAAATTTCAATTATGCAAGACGAATACATTCTAGAGTTCTATTCAAATAAAATGAAAACCGAAACAAAGAGACACAAAGAAACTTTTGGAGGTGATGGATATGTCCATTGCCTTGACTGTGGTGATGATTTTCTGGATGTTTACATGTGCCCAAACTCATCAAATTGCACATGAGATATGGAAGGGT
Organism: Halichoerus grypus; assembly: GCF_964656455.1. Classification (NCBI taxonomy): domain Eukaryota; kingdom Metazoa; phylum Chordata; class Mammalia; order Carnivora; family Phocidae; genus Halichoerus; species Halichoerus grypus. The sequence continues at coordinate 53,588,604 of NC_135716.1, forward strand.
TGTTTTTTTATACATCCAAAAAGCTGTTAAAAATTGTGGACTATTTAGGAGTGCCTGGGTGGCTCAGTCTGTTAAGCATCTGACTCTTGGTTTTGGCTCAGGTCATGATCTCAGGGTCCTGGGATGGAGTCCTGCATCAGGCTCTGCATTCAGTGTAGAGTCTGCTTGAGATTCTCTCTCTCCCTCTGCCCCTCCCTCCACTCATGCTCTGTTGTGCACATGCTCTCTCTCTCTCAAATAGATAATCTTTAAAAAATTATGGACTATTTGAAACTTGTAGAAAAGTACAGAGAATAATATTATAGCAAACTGACACTTAGCCACCACCCGGTATTTTCATTTTTTAAAAATTTATTTTATTTTTCTTGAGATAGAGAGAGAGAGAGACAGAGAGCCTGAGGTTGGGGCGGGGGGGGGGGAGTGGTGGAGAGGGAGAGGGAGGGAATCTTAAGCATACTCTATGCTGAGCACGGAGCCTGACCTTACGACCCTGAGATCCCTGAAATCATGACCTGAGCCTAAATCAAGAGTCAGACACTTAACTGACTGAGCCACCCAGGCGCCCCAGGCAGCACTCAGTATTTTCAAATATTAACACTTTAACTTATTTTCTTTTTTCTTTAAATCAGAAATTACAGAGAAGTTTAAGACTTCTGGCTACCCTTCTGTGATCCCATCCACTCTCTCCCCAAAGAGTGGTTCTCATGAATTTTATGTCTAAGGTACCCATGCAGGAACTTCATGAGCAAAGAGAATTCTACACATGCCGCCATGGGTTTGCAACTCTGTAAACCACTGAGTAAAGCAAGATGGCCATACTGCAAAAGTTGGAGCTGTAGCTCCGCTGTGAACGAGGGACTCTACTTCAGAGTGTAAGCCCAGAGAAAATCTTGCTGGTTTACACAGGGAGACAGGTACCTTTCATTGCAGCACTGTTGGAAGTAATAAAAATTACTAAGTTTTAGGTTATTTTTATTGTTGAAAGTATTTGTGCCAAACTTACTTTCCACTGGGAATGGGGAGTGAAATGGGGAGGTAAAAATAAACAATAAAAAGTGTGAAATAGGAAAAAAAAAATCCTTAAGACATATGTAAACATTTTGTTGGCTGGACACTTTTTAAGCTTTATTTCAATTGGTTTGATGAGCAGTAATCATCTCTTTCCTGCTCAAAGTGTGGTCCACGGACCAGAGGAGGGGCATGTCGTGGGGGGATGTTTTAGAAATGCTGACTTTTGGGACCCCTCCAGCTTTACTGGGTTAGAACGTGCATTTTAACAAAAACACCAGGTGATTTGTGTGCACAGTCAAGCTCGGCACCACGGGTCTAGAGTAGCTGCTCTCAGTTTTTATGCCTCAGCAGGCTGACGGGTCATGATGGGCTGTGAGGTGAATACAAATGCACCCTTAGTAACAATACACACTTTTTGAACGATTTAAAGGATAGAGCAAATCTGAACCATTTCACCCAGTACCAGCACTCAAATTCATGTGCATTTCCCGAGTGAAAGAATAAGCGTTGAAGTGGGTCTGTAGAGAGAGGGATGTGCAACACCGCACAGCAAGTACTTGAGGGATTGTGATGGGATCCTGCGGGGAGAGGCACGTGCTTGGTGACCGACAGAGGGTAAGCTGGTGACTAAAATAAAGTTAGCATCCTGGGGAATTGAGAACCAATGACAACAAGTATCTGCTCTCAGAAAGGACCATTCTCTCATTGAACAAATATTTACTCATCCCTTGCCCACGTCACCTCCTCTGCTAGACCCCAGCAAACAGTGGGGAGCACCACACCACAGACACAATCCATGTCCTAATAGAACTTACCGTCTCTCAGGGGAGGCAGGTATTTCACAAGTATGACTGTCCAATGAATCTTACGAGAAGAGAGGCACGAATCTTATAAGGATAGTTAATTAGGCAGGTAGGTAGATAGATAGTCGATACCTAGAAAGATGATACATAGATAGAGACAGAGAGAATGAAAGCATATATATAGCAGAGGCATCTATCGGAGTCTGTGTGTCAGGTGGCCAAGCAGTAGAAGCTTTTGAAATGTTAGAGAGAAACATCTGATTTTATTTTATTTTATTTTTTTCTTAAAGATTTATTTATTTATTTGAAAGAGAGAGAGATGAGAGAGAGAGAGAGAGAGCACATGAGAGGGGGGAGGGTCAGAGGGAGAAGCAGACTCCCTGCTGAGCAGGGAGCCCGATGCGGGACTCGATCCCAGGACTCCAGGATCATGACCTGAGCCGAAGGCAGTCGCTTAACCAACTGAGCCACCCAGGCGCCCTATTTTATTTTTTATAAGAAGATTTTATTTATTTATTTATTTTAGAGAGAAAGAGAGAGAACATGTGTGAGTGAGGGAAGGGGCAGAGGCAGAGAATCTCCAACAGACTCTGTGCTGAGCATGGAGCCCGATGCAGGACTCGATCTCAGGACCTTGAGATCACAACCTGAGCCGAAACCAAGAGTCAGACGCTTACCCGACTATGTCACCCAGGCGCCCCGAGAAACGTCTGATTTTAACAAAATATGTGGAATTACTAGAATATGCAGATGCAATGAGAAACAGGACAAGGAAACTTTGGGGCACTAGCTTTAAATAAAATGACCAGACAGATTGGATTTTTAAAAATTATTTACCATGATTCGATAGACCTATAAATCCAGAAGAGCAGTAGGTTATCTGTGAAGAGGCATTTGAAAACCTTGATTCAAATATTATCCAGATTTCTCAGGACTCACTTTCTGAGGCTTTCGGATGCCCTTACAGTTTAATTATACCCTGAACCCTGTGCTTCTTCCCTGGTGCACTGAGCTGGAATCAGCTTTCTCTCAAGGGTCTCACAGGGGCTCCCTGCTTTTATTTGAAGAAATGAGGACATGTAAGGTGGTTTGGGTTTTTTAAAATGTATTCTCTGCTCCCTACTGCTGCTCTTTGCCCAGCCTGCCACTAGGACAGAGAGTCAACGGACAAGGGAGGCGCCCAGGCTGCCCTGTCTGGTAATTTAGGCTTCTATGAAGAATGTGCTAGTGTCAGATTAAAAACAAAAACAAAAACTGTGTGTCAAGAAAACGCTGCACCCATCACCTAATATATATTAAAAGATATGTAAAAGTGCACACATTACACACACATATATATGGGTGTGTGTGTGTGTTCTCCTAGTATTTCCTTTTACTCAGTGTTCCTGCTGCAATTCCAAGTTTATGACCTCCTTGGAGAAGGGATAACACAGTAGAAAGAGAAAAAACCCAGTTTTCCTCTGGGTTTTGAATTTCAAAAATCGAACCTAGCCTTCTGAGGAGAAAAGCCATGAACATTAAGTTTGGGAGATCCTAATAAAGAAAACAAATCTGTCTCCTCTGATGATCTGATTGGATAAAGGTCTTCTGAGCCATAGGACAGAGCATCAGAAGGGAAGGGAGAAGAGCACTGGGCTCTTGATAAGGTGGATGAGGGCCTATTTCCTGTGCTTCTATGAGGTCCCAGCCTTGGGAGGATAATAGAAGTCCCAGATATGTTTGGAGGACCGAGAGCAGACAATCAAGCCTGGGCCTTGATTTTCAGAGTTGGGACGATAGCAGAACTCTAAAGAAGGAATTAATGTCTTCATGTAGATGTAGGTAGAGAAGGTTTAGTTAGTCAGGGAAACCACAGCACTTGGAGATAGCTTAGGCCGAGCCGGACAAAGGGCACCCGCCCCTGGGAGGTAGAAATGACACCTGGCTGGTGGGCTGCTAGGAGCACGCTCCCATCTGACTCAGATGTCTGTTCTCCTGGCCACACCTCCAAGCTCGGCACTAGCTAAATGCCCCAGAATTGTCGTGTGACCTCAGAATAGGAAGGGCACGGCACTTCTCCCTCAGGAGAATGAGGATTCAAAGTATAAACTGAGTTTAAAAAAAATAACGTTACATTTCTTCACATCAAATTTTTTGCCCAAAGTTTGTGCTCATCACAGTAGCTTTCTCAATATTTATGTGAGATTGAAGTTTGGAGATGAGGTATGTTTAGGGAAGAAGGGAGTCGTCTTCTCTCTTCTCTCCTTCTTACCTTAAGACATTGGGTTACCTCTGCTGGAAGCATTTCTGTTCCTCCAGTTTACTTCTATCTTTCCCGAACTTGTTCATCACTATCTCTTTTCTCCATTGCTTGACCCTGGAATCAGAGGCAAAGCAGACAACATCACACCCAGAAATGTGCCCAAGGACACCCTCTCCCTCAGATGACACCATTTCTCACAGAATTCTGAAGGTATCAGAAGTTCTGTCAGCAACCTAAACCACTTACCTTCTCCTCTGAGGCCCAAGTTATTCCGGAGGTAAGGTTGCAGAGTCTTTATAGCTTTGTAAACAAACACCAAACACACAGAGGAGAGGAATGGGGAAAATACAGGAAAGGTGGAAAAGACGTTAAGAATTTAGCTGGCGAGAAGGGAGACAGACAGTGGAAGTGAGGCCACGATTTTCTGGTTGAAAACGTTACACCATTTTGCTGCCCCGTCATTGCCCCTGCCCGGGGGAATGTGTTTTTTGTATGATTGTATTGAGTCAAATATATGCCTTATACAGGTGCTTTGTGGGGACACGGGAGCCCTGGGGAGCCATGTCAAACTCTCGGGGGAGCTGAGAATTCCGTTCGATTTTTAAAAGCTTTTTCTGCTTTGTCGAGGTAGATGCTCTTGCGTGGAGACCTCGTCCTTGCTGCTCTGAGTCCGCATTGCCAGTAGCTTCGACACGCTTTTCCAGACTAGCCAGAGGGCAGCGCCGGGGCGCCGAGTCTATACTCAGAGCCACAGAAGTCCCTGTCGTAACGACAGACGCGATGATTCTGTCGTCCTTGGGGGCCCCACCCTCCCCGCTCCAAGGTGCTGTCATTTTATTGTTGAACACCACGGATGGACCTAGAGGGTACTATGCTAAGTAAAATAAGTCAGACAGAGAAATACAAATACCATACGCTTTCACTCAGATGTGGAATCTAAAAAAACAAAACAAATGAATAAACAAAAAGCAGAAACAGACCTATAAATATAGAGAACAAACAGATGGTGGCCAGAGGGAAGGGGAGGTGGGGGTGGGTAAAACGGGTGAAGGGGAGCGGGAGGTATAGGTTTCCAGTTATGGAAAGCATAAGTCACGGGAATAAAAGCACAACATAGAGAACATAGTCGCTGGTATTGTAATAGTGTCACGTGGTGACAGATGGTAGCTACGCTGGTCGTGAGCAGAGCATAACGTGCAGAGACATTGAATTACAAAGGTTGGACAGCTGAAACTAATGTAACATTGTTTGTCAACTATACCCAAGTTAAAAAACGAAAACAAAACAGAGCAAAACAAAAAACCCCTGAAAGTCCTCTGAGAAACCCCTCGTTTCCCATCCAGTTGGCCTTGGCCATGTGTGTTCACCATAGGAACTGACTTCCACTCTTGCCGGGAGCTTAATGGGCACTTGGTGTGTTATGGTCCCACCGGCGTGGAGAACACCTGTGGCGAGCCTTCCACCCCCACCTGCATTCAAAGAGGAAATCACCGCCGGTTTGTTTGTGTCTACGGTGGGTGCCTTTCCAGAAAGCTGAACCCCAGCACCGCTTAGTTGAGAGCGGTGGGTGGCGAACGTTGGGGAGACGGCAGGGAGGGAGGAGAGGTGTGTGCTCCGCAGGATCCCAGGCTGCAGCTTTGTGTGAAGAAGCCGACTCAGCACTTATCTACACCACACCGACTAGAGCTCCCGTGCTGAGTTTCTCGCTTTAGGGAGCAATAAAACAGACGAGGAAGGAGAGAGAGCTTGGGCAGTGGTGGGAGAGGAGAGGAAGGGCTCCTTCCACCGGGCATCAGCTGCAATGTCTCTGTCTGTTGGCTTTTCTTCCCTGTTACCCCGCCCTTCACATGTGGCTGGTGTCCAGTAAATATCTGTGAATGAATGAATAAATATCCGGGGGTGTAATGGTTTAGACTACAGTTACTCTCGTAATTGAGTTATTGGCAATAACGGAACTATAAACATTTTGGTCTTTTTTTTTTTTTTTTTTGTCATCTGTGGTCTGTTGTTTTATGACCAGTTGTCATAAAATTGTCTAACAATTTTACTGATAACTCCCTCTGATGGTCAGACAAAAACCCAGTCAATAAAAATGACTGTAGGTCAAGCAATTCTGTGGAGGTATTTTTGTATTTCTAAAAACATCATCTTAGACCCCAGAAGGAGGAATCTGTGTACGCGGCAAAAGTAACCAATACTCTGTCCCCACCACCGGGGAAGCAAATGGGATCTGAGAATGCATTTAGTAATTGCAGTCTATGACCACGGCTCAGGCAGAGCCATTATTCTTTTATGTGAGGGGTGAGTGCTTTGCTATGAAAGCAAGGCGGGATGGAAGCAGTAGTTTCTGAATACAATAATGCCAACATCTTATTTCTTAAAAGGTAGGAGGAAGACCCTGTGCATGGGAACAATGTGCTTTCTTCTTGTATGATTATACGCCCCTTTCTTAGTTGGTTCTGCAGCCATTATCGGTAAAGACCTTCTACTGGCTTCTATTCACAGGCGCGCAGCCCATGGTTCTCCTCAGAACCAGCAAAAGCCTGAGCAAAGGAAAACTTCTCTTAAAATTTTGCTGAAGTCTGAGGTGGCGGAGTTTGCAGGATGCAGGAAGACAGAGACATCTATAGACTTCTCATGCAAGACAAGTAGAATTTTCCTAGACGTGAAGGGGGGTCTGAGGAAAGGTGAGCTTTCCAAGGGAAGAGAGGATCAGAGTGTCACTGTGGGAAAGGAACAGGGAGATAAGGTTAGGGAACAAGAGAATTCCCATAGGGCAGGGCGTCCTCCAAAGGCCTGGATGGAAAAGCTGCATTTTCTGATGCTTTTGGGTGTTTCAAGGGAATCAGTTAATGAAATAAGGTGACAACTCCTGGTCTTATTTTATACTCTTTTAGGATGCTTACTTGATACTTCCTTAAGAGCTTATTCAAACCTCTGTCAGAGGTCAAGGTCAGGGGCTCTTTGTTGTCCTTCTGACCTCCTCCTGGGTTACCAGCAAACAACACCAGACAGGTGGTAAAGCCCATTTCATAAACTTCTCCCAAGACAGACTGATGATGTGCATTGATCTATCCTTCAAGGTAAAAAGGGGGTTCATATCCTCCACCCTCTTTGCCAAAGACTACGGTATCCTATGGGCCAATGTGATTCTATAAGTCATAATCTTTGTTGCTGGTTGTTTGAAAGGATTGAAGGCTAAACAAAGCATTAGCTTTTCTTTTTATATGTAAGTTCAGCCTTAAATGACATTCCTAAATGAGAATTTTAAATATCCCCAAATATAAGATAAAATTAGAAAAATAAAAACTATTTCTGTGAGATGTTAGACTTTCATTAGGCAAACTTATGTTGACTTTAGACTTATCTTCCTTTTATTTTTATTTTATTTTTTTTAAAGATTTTATTTATTTATTTGAGCGAGAGAGAGAGAGTGAGCACAAGTGGGAGGAGGGGTAGAGGGAAAGGGAGAGGCAGACTCTCTGCTGAGCAGGGAGCCCGACGTCGGGCTCGATCTCAAGACCCTGGGATCATGACATGAGCCAAAGGCAGATGCTTAACTGACTGAGCCACCCGGGCGTCCCTAGATTTATCTCCATTTTAAATGTATTGGGTAGGAGGCCTTATTTGCCAGGTCATTTTAGCGTATCATTTCATGTACATTTAAGCCAGTACATTTCTTTGCCTGTATCTGGTATGTTTTTGTTTTCCTAGTGGGAATCCACATCTGTTCCATGTATTACATGATTAGGTGTGGCATTGCTTGGATATTGCAGATTCAACTGATGGGCCCTCATCGATTTGTTATCCTGCCTGTATAATGAAAGCATGAGCTCAGGCTGGTGTGTGAGTCTGGTTCCTTCTTACCATTAATCCTCTTTCGTAAATCATTGATGTTTCCTTAGCAACTGTATTAAGTTCCTGAACATGTTACTTAACTTGTTACTCGGGGTCTTTTCTCAAGGTGAACGGGATTCGTTTTCACCTTTTTTATTTTTTCATAAGCTTGTTTTGTTAATTATAGTCCTTACTTTAAAGTACTTCTTGCTTTTACTGTTGCACTCGCTTGCACAATTTGTAGGGAAAAATCAATTATGAAACCTCTGGAATTTCACCTAATGCACATCATGTGGTCACTTGGCTCACGGGGAAGAAGACTCTTTTCATGGTACCATTAAGTGTGCTTTTAATTGTATGAAAAAGACTCCACTATTTGCAAATCTACTTCTCATTCCCAAGCGTCTTGAATTTTGTCAATAATTAGTGAAACAGTGGAGACAGAAGGTTTTTTTTTTTTTTTTGTATCAATAAGTGGGTTGTCTCTCAAAATTAACCTGATAAAGTATCATTTAGCAGATTTAGTCAGTCAATCAGGGAAACACACGAGGTTTTCCATTTCTTTTGAATTCTTCTTTGCAATATTGAAATACCTGACAGTTCATTACATCTCACAGGCCAAGAAAGAGCACTAGGGAACTTGCAAGTTCTCCTTAAGAATATGAGGAACAGGGTGACTGGGCGGCTCAGTCGGTTAAGTGTCTGACTCTTGATTTCGGCTCAGGTCATGATCTCAGGGTCCTGGGATCGAGCCCGATGTCGGTCTCCGTGCTCAGTGGGGAGTCTGCTTGAGGATTCTCTCTCCCTCTTCCTCTGCCCCTCCCCCTGCATGTGTGGGCTCTCTCTCTTTAATAAATAAATAAATCTTAAAAAAAAAAAAGAACACGAAGAGGGAGTGTGATGAATGGATTTCACATCCTGCAAACACAGGCATTCCCACGATAGTTCAGCTCAGTGTAGCTCCTCCAAAACCCCTCAAGGTGAGAAGTCAGATAGGATCCTACAAATGTGTAGCACGTCACCTGCTGACAGCAGGCTAACTGTGTCCTGCTATGGTCAGCAATAAGGATTCCCATGTGAGAGAGGTTAAAATAGAACTGCACTGTGTTCTATAGAACCCATTATAGAGCCCACAGAAGTGCTGAGATTCCGAAGTCCTGCTCCAGGCCTTTCCCTTTTAAATGAGCAGTGGTGCCACTTTGGGAAAGCCAATTCAAATCTTAGACAAGTGGCCTCAAGTGCCAACATTGGAAGCACATCCTATTGTCTACAGTTTTGCTAAGTCCCTCCTCAAGGTGGCTTCTGGGGAAAAATAAAAAAAAAAAGAGAAGAATATTGATTTCATTCTGTTCTAAATGGATTCAGTACCAAATGACAAATTGTGGCTAAGCCTAGAAACTTCTTTTGTAAGCTTTTTATCTATCTTTCTGATGACTTCTTATTTATATTTTGGCTCGTGAATGCTCACCTCTTGGCTGCTGGGTTTACTGGCTGAGGTTTTTCCTGGGTTCCTGCAAGGTCCATGTCAATGAATACCTAGAAGCTCTGGCCCAGTTAATTGGTTTTTTATCAACTTGTTTGCTTCATCACTTCACTACTGGTTGGCACTCTCAGTATTACACTGAAAACAGACTTCTCCATGTGGCCCCAGCCCTGAAGTTTACTATTGATATTACCATAGTCATTTTGCTGGATTGTTTCTGATTTCCTTTTAGAGAAGTGGCAAAGTTCTGGTTCTATCTCTACTTACAGAGAATGGGGAATTGATATTAAAGTATTCTACTCGAGGATGCTAGTCCCCTGGATAGCAGGAAAATATCTTTTTTTTTTTTTTAAAGATTTTATTTATTTATTTGTCAGAGAGAGAGAGAGAGAGAGAGCACAAGCAGGGGGAGTGACAGACAGAGGGAGAAGCAGGCTCCCGCTGAGCAAGGAGCCCAATGCGGACTTGATCCCAGGACCCTGAGATCATGACCCAAGCCGAAGGCAGATGTTTAACCGACTGAGCCACCCAGGCGTCCCAGGAAAAAATCTTTAATTTATGGGATTACCCATACCTCACCATAAAAGAGTTTTCAGTGTAAGAGAGTCTTCAGGATGGTAACTTGCTCCTCACTCAATCTATAGTCTATGGTCCAACCTTCGTCCTTAGGGGTTAGCTAGGAGGAGATCTTTCAGTTATATATTTATCTGTGCATTTCTTTGTCTTTAGCTCTCTTTTGTTCATGGTGGGAGACATAAGCCACACACTACAATCTTTAAGATGCTAACAAGTATTGAGAGATGAAATGGAAAGTATAGTGTTTCTCAAATTTATTTAAATATTTGTTATCTTTTCATGGGAGAATTTTAAGCAACACTTACCTGCAATAATATGTGGGGAAATTGTATGGCAAATTTATATATTCATGCCAGAGTTTATAAAGACAATTTGATCACCATATTCTTGCCCTCTATGGAAGGAAAGGCCAAATCAATAAGAAATATCCCAGAGTCATTTGTATTTGTCCGCACAGGAGTCTGAAAGTGCAAAGACTTGAATGAGAATTACCTAAGTTATCAGGCTACATTGCACTTATGAGGAGAATCTCAAAGGATTAGGGAACCATAGAATTCTTTTAGAAAATTATTTAATGAAAATGAAAGTTAAAATTAATTGGGAATATAATTAAAGGCTTTGTAGAAAACTGCAGACGTTGGGACACCATGTTAGTTGAAATCAGTTTATTTGTATTCTTCATCGTGTTCTCGCCGCATACTGAGCTTTGTGCCCATTGTACCGTAGCTTCCATTCATGAGGCTTCCATTAAATAATGGGGGATTTTTAAAATGAAATATAGAAAGAGACACACTACATGTGAATCCGGATATGAGACAGCCTGTGTAAAAAACTGTCTACGTGTACATATCTTCATCTACATATTCAAAAATATTATAGTTGTGCAGATATCTGTATTTATCATCATCAATAAACATTTTTGAAAACTTTTTTTGTGTTTATTACTGTGCTGGGAACTAGGCATATAGGTTTAAATGAGAAAATCTCCGTTACTTTGAAGTTTCTTTGGTCTCTAAGACGCAATTGAGAAATCTTGCTAATGATTAGGAAGAGGAATTGCATGTAAACAAATTGAAGAATGTGAAATTGACTCGCCAGGCTTTACAACCAGGAAGTTCAAACTCACGTCTTTTTGTTAGACTCACAGGAAATTGCTTGGTAGGCATAGCCTTGAAGCGTGCTCTGAACTGTGCATCATCACTAATCAGTGTGGAGGGGGGGAAAGCTGAAATCCACTTGGGGAAGTCACCTTAATTGTTGGATTGGCCACTAGGAGGCATCTTACTATAGAACCAGGCCTTAAGATGTGAAAGATGTGACAACTAAAGTTAAAGAAATGTTACCTTTTGATGTGCTTGGCACAGCCTTTGCTTCTATGTTATTGATTTTGATTATTATTATTGTAAAAATAATTATTAATTGCAATAATTTTTATTAATTATAATTATTAATGGGATTCTCTTTTAGTATCAAAAGTGACCTAGTTTGAGCAACATGTAATATTCCCCTCTATTTAAAGGGGGAAAGAATATGGGGTTTGGGAGTAGCTAGACCTTGGTTTTAATCCCAGCTTTGATGTTTACCAGGCCAATGACCTAGTGCAGATCACAGAATCCCTTTGAGCTGCACTCTTTATCAGTAAAATGGAAATAATAATTCCTTCAAAAGTTGTTGAAAACCTGACGTCAATGTAAAATATCTGTCTGAATACCTGGCATATGGCACACACTAGATAAATCATGGCTACTTTGCTATTCTGATTGGTATTTTTATCGAAGGTTCAATTCCAAAAGAAGAAGGAGATAACAGAAATCCAGATAAGAGGGGATATTTAAAGTGAGGTTCTGGTTATTCCACCAGCAGGGAACAGCACGTGGCCAGCAGCCAAGGACATGGAGGCCCAGTTCCTCATGGGAGGGCCTGGCAGCGTCTGAGACAGGCGGTCAGAGACTCCTACCAATAAGCTTGTTCAAAGGGAAAACATAAACCTTCCCTAAGAAAGGTGTCAGAAGTCCAGCAAAATGGACCCAGCAAATGTAGAAGGGTTGTGGATGTGGCAACTGGCCTCCCAGAGACTACATCTATAGGAGTGTTCTGAATTCCAGTTTCACCCTGTGATGGACTAAGGCTCCCAGTGGTTTCCCCGATCTGTTCCAGACTAACAAAAGATCTAGATGTTTTGAGTGCACAGCCTTAGAGCCGAAGGTTGAGCTAGCCTGGGGAGGGAAAGGCTAACCTAACCAAGGTTGATTTCTTTTCGTCCTGGTTGGGTGTGCATTCCATTTGAAAGAGAACAAAACCATTTTCATAGCAGAAATGATACAGAAGTTTCACCAAATTCTGCGACATCCAAAGGCTTGTGGAAATGAACTGTAACATTTTACACTCGTTTGTATGTATAAGTAAATGCTATTGAAATAACCATGTTGTTTCAAGAAACAAAAATAGTCTAGATTTTCATAAAATATAGTAGCATTTTATGGTAGTGTTATTTTTATAAGCACCTATGGTAAACAGAATTCTAATATTCCTACCCCTTGTGAATACAATGTATAAAATTCTCCCCCACGGACTAGGATTGGAATTTGTGGGTATGATGGAATGTCATTCCTATATTATGTTATATAGCAGAAGGGATTTTGCAGATATAATTAAAGTCTCTAAGGAGTGGGCTTTGGATTAACTAAAAGAAAGATTTTTGGGTGGACTCGATCTAATAAGGTGACTCCTTAAAAAAAGTAAAGAGATTCTTATGCTGGACTTGAAGGAGCAAACATCTGTGTTGTGGAGACAGCTGTGTGGTAGGGAAAAGCGGATAGCCTCCGGGAGTTGAGAATAGCCTCCAGCGGATAGCAGCAAGAACCCAGGAACCTCAGTCCTACAGTTGTGAAGAACCCAATGCCGGCCAAGACTTGAATGAATTTGGAAGAGGATCCTGAGCTAGAGATGAGACCACACCTCCATTCACCTCCTGGATCTCAGTCTGGGGAGACCCTGAGCAGGGCACCCAGAGATTCCAAGTCTTCTGAAACTGGGAGATAATAAGTGGATGTTGTTGTAAGCTACTGAGTCTGTAGTAATCTGTGACATAGCAACAGAAAACTCATGCATCTACTAAACAAATTTTACTATGAATTTTAAATCTAATGGAAGTTGAAGCTAGTTTGAAACCCAGTGTAAATTTTTGGTTTCACATCTATAGGTCTGAGCAACTGTAATCAGGATTAAAAAGTTTAATGAGACATAATTCCATGTCTGATCAAACTCTTCAATTTAAAATTAATTCTGAAACCTGAAACCAGCTACATTTGGGTTATTTTTCACAAATTTCTGAATCACTTAAAAAGTTATTTTAGATAATTTATTTAAGCTGCTTTCTTTAAAAGTGTTGGTCCAAAATGTGTGGAAGAACCTTCATAGACCATATGTCTTATGTTTGCAAAATACTGGAGCAGATTTCTGAGCTATCTAGCTTGCTGGATACTGAGCGTTTCAGAACATTTTATATATTAGAAAAAATACTTTTACATCACTTTCATCTACTAAGCCTGTGAAAATCAGAATCAGTGGATGCCTAAAAAGAATAATATGTACATTTCTTCTTGATGGGTAAATAACACAGTCTATTTCAACTTAGATCATAGATATTTTCAGAGAGGCGTTGAAATCAGTAAAACTAATTAATGTCTGACCATGTAAGAAGATACATTTCTATCCTTCTGCTGACTTTTTGTCTTCGAAGCTTTTTGTTTGGTCATACACCACCTGTTCTTATTTATAGTTCATGATATTGAGATTGCCATATTTTTTAAACTAATTGCAGGGCTTTACTTTATGTCTTTTCCAGAAGAAGACCAAAACATAAGATGACTTTATACTAGGTTTTGGATGATTCAGAAGGGAAATGTACTGGAAATGTAATGGAAGCCCTTGTAATCTGAACTATGTCACTGTGACTTTAATTTGAAACTTTTGTTTTTCTAAAAATTCTAACTTGGTAAGAGATTGTGAGTCAGTTATTTCACCTTCAACGTGCCACATGCTTTTTTCCCTTTTGCAAATGTTCTTCTGTTAAAAGGCCCATACATTCGGCACCCTTCAAAAATGATTTTATCCCTGTTTTAACTTCAAAGTAAATGTTTGAAATAACAGGAGAGAAAGTAAACAGCTCAAGCAGATAGGATTGTGTATGATTGAGCTCGACAATATGACAGTTGATTAGCTCTGATGTTTTTCTGCATTTGAGAAAAATTGCAGTGGTTCAGATTGCTTTAATGATCTGTTGTTTTAAGTCAACAATAGAAGTGTGTCTTTGAAACAATATTTTTTCCCATTTGTTTCCATTGTCTTAGACTCTTAAGCAACACATGAAAGATTGATTTATAATTTTATAAGCGGCAAGAGTCTTTAAAGAAAATTGATTGTTTCTCCCCTTCCTCTCCCTTAAAGCCACTTTCTCTACAAAGGCTTTCAGAAATGGAATATTTATTGAGATTGCCAGTGGGTTCCATTAGTTGGACTGCACCTTGTGGTTTACTAATGAGGCTAGGCTGTGCTTGCTGTCATTAAGGATGATTTGAAAGAATGCTATAATTATCGCTTTGCATTGATTGTGGTTGCTTTTCTCATGGCTTTAGCAGTAACTATGTTCCGCGATATCTTTCTTTCAGAGTTTTTCTATAGTACTTGACATTTTATTGTTGGTGGTCATTCTGCTTCTGCAGAAAAATAGAGCAAATTAGCTTTGCTGCTTGTCATTTGGGGAAGATAATTTATGGATCTTTACATTTAGTTAAACTCCTACTTCTCCCAACATATTGTGGATAAACACCCAGGGTACTGCAGAGGTTGCTAAGCTTTTCTTTTGCAAAGAAAACACCATCTTGGATCTTTTCTAAGAGCACCCAAGTAATGGAAATGTTCCTCCTTTTATCTGGAGTTTAGGCTAATTCTTTTTGTAAGTATTTTGTGTCATACAGCCTGATGTGTAGTCATGTTAACCTATTCTTGGAGCTGCTGGATGTTAATTCACTCCGTATATTTGAGGATCTTTCCTCCTTTGTTTGCTTGTTTGTTTCTAAGTCACCCATCCTTGGCAGGGAGCTAAAGTCTTTGAACACCCCCCGAGTCTGAGTCAACTCGGGTTCGGCCAACATTCCAGTGAAATTACTTCGGTAGATCTCGTTTAACTGATCTTCACTAGATAAATTTCACCAGGGATCATATTCTCTTCCATGATACAGTGGAAAGCATGTGGACTTCGGAATAGATAGACCAGAATCACTCCTGGTTGTGTGAAATTGGTAGGTTACTTGAGCTTGCTGAGCTCCAGTTTCCTAACTGTAAAATGTGCATACTACCTACTTCTCAGGCTTCTTATAGAGATTAAATAAGATAATCATAAGTAAAATATAAGTAATGTAATATATTATAATATATATATTGTATGTAAAACATTCTTCATGATACATAGTATGACATCAAATGTATATTGTCTCCTAATGCAAGCTTTTTCATTTTCCTGTGCTTTTATAAAACTGGTAAAAAACTTTAGGGAAACTGTCTGATGAGCAAGTGTGTGGGTTCTCACCTACTCTAGCTCTCTTGATTGAGGAAATGTAGAAAAGTTATAATCTTGTGGTTTCTAGGAGTAGTCAGAAGTTTATTACCACTGTGGATTGATTTATAGCATCACACTTTTCTTTGGGATGAATTTAAAGCTGAAGATATGTGCAACTGAAACATTCCATTCTTTTTTTTAATTTAAATTCAATTAAATAACAAATAATGTATTATTAGTTTCAGAGGTAGGGGTCAGTGAACATTCCATTCTTTATAATCTCCCAAAAGAGAGAGAAAGTTTGCGTTTATTTATTTATTTAAGATTTTTACACAGCTGGAGCAGAACTGCCTTGATGAGTATTCCACCGGAAGTTCCATGGATGGTCATTTATAATA
Source organism: Halichoerus grypus (assembly GCF_964656455.1). Taxonomy (NCBI): domain Eukaryota; kingdom Metazoa; phylum Chordata; class Mammalia; order Carnivora; family Phocidae; genus Halichoerus; species Halichoerus grypus. Next base: position 53,604,514 of record NC_135716.1, read on the forward strand.
AGCTGTGACCAGTGGGGATGAGGCCATCTGGAGAATGAATGTTATTCCCAGCCAATTAAATGGTGAGTTCCCAAACAAGTTACAACTTAAATTTTTATTACACAAAGTTATATTTAGACTTGTAGAATGCTTAGAATTGCTTAAGTGCTTATTGTTTAGTAGTAAGTATCCATGCATTCTACTGTATGGCACATCCTTTAAAAAAATGAGTAAGAATCAAGGAATGATCTGAAGACATTGTAGCAAACACATATATGTTAGGGAGGGGAAATATTTGAAGAGGGATGAGTGGGTGAAAGGGAAGTAGACTTCTCTTCCAAAGCTGTGACCTCAAGATGGAAGGGGTGGGGGCTAAGCATGAGGGGAGGGGCATTGTGAAGTCTATTATTAAACAGGGGTTGGAACTGATGTGCACACTCCCACTGGCCAGGTACCAGAGTTGGGGTACTAGCTCCCCCTTTTCACCTCACTTGATCAGTCATTTCAATAATGTCTGCATTTGACAGAAGGCATTTTGAAAACACGCGGAGTGCGTGGGAGGAATGTTGGAATATAAAGAAGAATTTGTCCCCTCTGACCAGGAAGCTAGAAAGTGTCAAGGATAGCAACATGGGAGAACTAGGGAAGCAGATGGTTTCAGGCTTTAACCAGCCAAGAGCTGTTGGTTCCTGTCCACACAGTGATTTCAGAATCCTGTATGGTGTTTTCAAAGCAAGTTAAAGTACTTATACTTTGAAGGACATATTTTTTCAGGGATCTCAGTGCAAACTTCTTAAAATTTGGATATAGTACGGTTCTTTTCAGCTCCTTTTCAAAAGAAGGGGATAAAGTAGCTGTAAATCTGAAGAAAGAATCTCTACCACCAAACCCAGGATTGAACAAAGGAAGCCATGGAACCCCTCATCACACTCACATTCAAGGTCATCTGAAGTTAAACTAGAGATAGTCA